>NW_006208319.1:1329950-1350440 GCF_000334495.1 Tupaia belangeri chinensis
CTGAGTAAGAGCACAGTAGAAACAGATCCTCTACCTGGCTTAGTCTAGAGCTAGTAGAAGATAAATACCAGCTCCCAGCCTATCCCTGAGGTGAGATGGAATGGGAGCACACTTCTAGCACCTTAGTCACTTAGCCACCTTCTGGCTGCTTCTTTAGGGACTTGCTTTTACTCTCTAGTCTTAGGGTACTGATGAGCCTTGACATGCCCTGGTCTTCTGGGGACCACCAAGAACAAAAATAGCAGTTTGAATAAGCACAGAGACTTGAGAGATACTCAGAATCTGCTTGGGCTGATTGTTGAGGCCAATATTTCCAGACTTGGAGAAGTGGTTGTTTCATTTAATGTGCAGAAGCCAATGCAGACAGTCAAGAAAAGTGGTAAAATTGGAAAATTTGTTCCAAACAAGAGGACAGGATAAATTTCCAGAAACCACTGCTACTGAAAGAGGTGATTTACTCAACTGAGAGTTTAAAACAGTAGTTGTAGAGTTGCTCACCAAGATCAGGACAACAATATACAAACAATGCAAGAATTTTAGCAAAAAGAAAATATTAAAAATTACCAAACAGGTATCATTGTGCTAAAAAAAAAGATACAATAATTTAAATAAAATTCACTAGGGGCACTCAATGATTAACTAGATCAAGCAGAAGAGAGGAGAAGCAAACTCAAAGCCAGGTCACTGGAAATCATTCAGTAAAAGAAGCAAAAAGAAACAAGGATAGAAAGGAGTGAATATAGTGTAAGAAGCTTATGGGACATGAAATCTGAGCAATATACATATTATGGGAATACAAGGAGAAAATAATAAAAAAAATATTCAAAAATTCATCGGACTCCCATGTAGTCTAGTCCTGGACCTGTTGACTTAAACTTGTGCTGGGCGCGTGTGCGAGCATGCCCAAGATCCTGAGAGGAGAATGGAGGGGAAGGGATTGTGGCATGGCCATCCTCCCTGGGGAGTGATTTCTCACTTTTTGTTTCCCTGTCTCTGTCTGTCTTTCTGGTGACCACACGCTCCCTATAGCAAAAACTTCTCCAAAAAGAAAAGAAAGAAACTGGGTTTAAATCACTTTTTTTTTTTTAGCATTCAGTTTTTATTGGCGATTCTAAGTATATGTGTTTATAGCAGTTGAAGTGTGATAGGTGATTTTGACATATTAAAAGAGGTCTATAGCATCTGTTCAGAAAAGATTATGTACTATACAAACTATTCAAGTCATACAAAACCATTTTTCAGTGTCTTTTCCACTGAGAAGGATCCTATTCAGCACGCTTCTCCTCCTGAGGTGGTTTGTACTGAGTAAGCTTTCTTTCAGTTTTTTAATTTCTTCTACTATGGCTTCATATTTGTCTTTCATTTCTGCCAATTCTAGGAGAAGCAGCTCTATTTCTGGATTTTCTGGGGTATAGCAGCTCCTAAGTGATGCATTAAAGAAATCCAAATTGCTATTAGGTGTCTCTGGTTCTTCATATAAGGCTACCAGCATCTTGGTCTGCATGTCCAGCACCCCTGTTTACTCTAAGACCCTCCGGAACTGCCCTCGCTTCCAGTCAGTGGCTTTGTCATGGACCATAGTGACAGCAGCGGCATAGCCGGTGCCCGAGAGCATGGCTGACCAGCTTGGAGCAGCACTGCACAGGACCAGCAGCTGGTGGTGGTTAAGGTGCTGGACACTCCCACATGGCTGACCATGGTTCAAGTCCTGAACCTGGTGGCTTGCTTTCTCACTTTCTCTCTGTGTCTCCCTCTGGTTAAATTAAAATGAATGAATGAATAAAATTGAAGGGACCGGCAATTAGCATAATGGCTATGTCGCTGGACTCCCACGTAGTCCACCGCGATTCGCATCCCGGACCCGTTGACTTAAAACTCACACCGCACACGTGTACACGCATGTCCAGGATCCCGAGAGGAGAATGGAAGAGAAGGGATTGCGGTGTGGCCATCTGCCCTGGGGGGTGATTTCTCACTTTTTGCCTCTCTGTCTCTCTCTGTCTGTCTGGCGAGCACACACGCTCTATAGCAAAAACCTCTCAAAAAATAATAAATAAAAAATTGAATAAAATAATTCTTTAAAAAATTACTTTTAATTCTACTGTAAATGATAGAAGACTAATATATTAAAAGCAAGTACTAAGTTGTGCTAACAGTCTCTCTCTCTTTCTCTCTCCCTCTCTCTCTTTCTATATATATAAATTTATATATTTGTGTGTGTGTTTGTGTATATAAAGGAACATCAAAACCATATGATGTGGGGTCAGGCAGGGCACAGTGGCAAAATATGACAATATTTAAAGCAATCTCACATGCAAAGTTTCTGGTTCAAATCTGGAGATTTCTATGAGTACCTCAGAAATACACTTGCTCATCATTCTGTGTAAGCTGCTAGCCAGGGTGGGGATTGGACTGTGGTGTCACCATCCTGTTGGTGCTGTTTCTACTTTCTCTTCTCTCTCTCTTGCTCTGATGCTTATGGGAGAAATAAACAAGCTTAACAAAAGAAGAACTCAAATAAACAACTTTATATCTCAAGGGACTATAAAAAGGACAAACAACCTAAAGTCAGCAGTTCGAAGGGAATAATAAAGATCAGAACAAAAATGAATAAAATAAAGGGAAAAAAATTAAAAGATGAGCAAAAATAAGATTAAAAAAATTAAACAAAATTAGCAAACTTAAAGCTAGAATAAGAAAAAATGAGAGAGAAGTGTCAAATAAATAAAAGAATAGATTAAAAAAAAAGACATTACAATGGATGCCTCAAAAATACAAAGGATCATGAGATTATTTTGATAAATTATGTGCTTATAATTGGATGATCTAGAAGAAATGGATAAATTCCTAGAAACATACACTCTACTAAGGCTGAATCAAGACAGCAGAAAGCATAAACAGTCCAATAATAACAAAGGGGGTTGGTGAAAATAAAAACAACTTTCCAACAAAGAAAAGCCCAGACCAAATGGCTTCATACCTAATTTCTACCAAACATTCAATGAATAATTAATACGACTATTGATACTTCTTGAGGCCATCTCACCTAGCTATAAAAGCCAGATAAAAACCTCACAGGTAAAGAAAGCTACCGGTCAAAATCCCTGATAAACAAAAATCCTCAATAAAAGAGTAGCAACCTGAACTCAACAGCGTACCCAAATGATTACACACCCTGACCACATAGGATTTATCCCTGGAGTGCACTGTTGGATTTGCACACACAAATCAATCCATATGACCCACCACATTAACAGAATGAGATAAAAGCCACATGATTAGCTCAATATATTCAGGAAAATAAAGTGACAAAGTTTGACACCCTTCCATGATAAAAACTCTCAAGCAAATACACACAGAAATAAATTTCTACAGCACAATAAAGGTGTTATAAAAAGCCCACAACCAATCTGATAGTCCATGAAGAAATTTGAAAGCTTTTTCTCTAAGGACCAATAGAAGTCAAGGATACTATGGGGCCGGCAGATGGCATGGTGGCTAAGGGCGCTGGACTCCCACATGGCTGACTGCAATTCAAGTCCTGGACCTGGCAGCTTTCTCTCTCTCTCTTTCTCTCTCTCTCTCACAGTCCCTTTCTGGTCAAATTAAAATAAATAAATAAATAATAAATAAAGTTAAATGAAATATTTTTTTTTAAAAAAAAGAAGTCAAGGATACCAATTCTCCAACTCTCACCATTTCTATTCAACATAGTCCTAGAAGTAGCAAGAGCAACCAGACAAAAAAAGAAAAAGAAAACAAGTTGGAAAGGAAAAATTAAATCATCTCTTTTTTCATATAACGCTGTCTTATATGTAGAAAACCCAAAAGACTTCACAAAATAACTCTTAGAACAATGGGTAGAGGGACCAGGAAATAGTATAATGGTTACATTGCTGGACTCCCACGTAGAAGACCATGGTTCGAGTCTGGGACCTGGTGACTTAAAACTCACACTGGGTACAGGTTTATGTGTGCCCAAGATCCTGAGAAGTAAATAGAGGAGAAGAAACTGTGATGTGGCCAATCCCCCTCTGGGCAGGGGAGGAAGGGGGAGGTGATTTCTCACTTTCTATCTCTGTGTCTCTATGGTAAGCACATTCACCCTATAGCAAAAATCTCTCAAGAAAAAAAAAAAAAAGTACTAATGAGTAGATTCAGCAAAGTTTCAGGATACAAAATCAACCTGTAAAAACTAGTTGAGTTTCATTTCACCAACAATAATCTACCCAAAAAGCAACTTTTAAAAACCTCTTTGATAATGACATGAGAAAGAATTAAATACTTAGACAAAAAATTTAGCCAAGGAAGTGAAAAAAGTGTGTACTTTGAAATGGCAAACTTTCACATAAAATTTATACCATATACAAAATGTAACTCCAGATACATCATAGACCTGCATGTAAAATGGTAACCTACGATACTTTCAGAAGAAAACTTAAGAGAAAATATTCAAGACCTAGATTAGAGGAATATTGCTTAGACATGACAATGAAACACAATCAAAAAAAGAATGTATTGATAAATTGAACTTCATAAAAATTTTAAAAATTTTCTCTGTCATTCTATAACATAATTTAAAAAACAAGTTCCAGGGCAGCTGCAGTTTTGGCGGTGACATAGCACGCTGTGACACTGAGGCCATATGGGAGGTTGCCAAGTTTGTGTCTTGGGGTCTCCCTGTAAACACTAAGCATGAGCACTTAGGCCTGTGAACTGTGATGGCTGGGTGTGGAATACAGCATGGGGGCTTTGTTAAGGGTGCCATTCTCTTTCTTGCTCATATAAAAAAAAATACTTAATAAACTATTTAAAAAAAAAACTGCTAATTGAGAAAGAAATATTTGCTAGTTACATATCCAACAAAGGATATGCTGTTCAAACATAATAGAGAACTCTCAAATCTCCACAATAATAATACAAAAATCCTAATTTAACAATAGGCAGAGAGAAGTCAGCAGGTGGCATGGTGGTTGAAGCTCTGGATTCCACATAGCTGACAGTGGTTTGAGTCCTGGTCTGCTGGTGACTTGCTTTCTCACTTTCTCTCTCTCTCTCTTTCTCTCTCTCTCTCTGTGTGTGTGTGTGTCTTCTCTCTGGTGAGCACATGTGCCCTATAACAAATTAAAAATGAATAATAATGAATAAATAAAATTAAATAAATAACTTTTTTAAAAAGTAAAATAAAAATGGTCAAAGAGCTTGATTAAACATTTCAATGTAAAGGACAGGAGGGTGGTAAATACGGTTAATAAAACCACTCTGAGATACCACTTTACATGCATTTGGGTGGCTACAGTAAAAAAAAAAAAAAAAAGTCACATAATACCGTGTGGAGATAATGATGTGGAAGAAATGAATATTTCATACATCAGGGCCAATAGGTTGAGATGCTGAATTCCAACACGCTTGACCATGTTTCAAGTCCCAGACCCAGCACCTTCGAAAGTGACAAGAAAGTGAATGAAAGAAAAAGAGAGAGAAAGAGAGAAGGAAGAAAGAAAGAAAAAGAAGAAAGAAGATGAAAGAAAGAAAGGAATGAAGGAAGAAAGAGAAATTTTTTAAAAATTATATACCATTGAAAGGAATAAAAACTAATTTATCCACTATGGAAATGGTTTGACAATTTCTTATGAAACTTAGCATACACTGACTGTATGATTCAGTAATTTCTCTTCCTTGTATTTGTCCTAACAAAATAAAGACTTATGTTTACTCAAAAATCTGTACATGAATATTTATAGCAGCTCAATTTATAATTGTCCCAAATTGTAAAAATAAACAATAACATCAAGATGCCCTTCAATGGATGGATAGTTAAATTGTGGTATATCCATACAGTGGGATATTTTTCAGGAATAGAAAGGAACCGGTTCTTAATACATGAAACATGAAAGGGTCTCAAGAATGTTATGCTAAATAAGAGAAGCCAGACTTTCAAGGTCTCATACTGAATGGTTCCTTTTATTTGACATTCTCAAAAAGACAGAGCAATAGTATTAGAGAATATATCAATAATTGATAGAGGTCGTGATAGAGCATGGAAGAGGATGTGACCTGAAAAATAAAGAAAGAGGGAGCTTTGGAGGTGATGAAACTGTCCTGCATCCTGATTATGGTGGTGGTTATACAAACATACACATACACATGTGTTAAAATTCATAAAACTGTATAAAGAAGCTTGATTTTACTCCACAATCATTTTTTAAAAAAAATAAAATGTAAAAGGCAACGCTGTGTTTTTGATTTTAAAACAGTACTTACTTTATAAATTGCTTGTTTAAAATGTTTTTAGACCATTGGCACATGAGCCTGATGGTTTTCAGAGTTGAATTGAAAGCTACCTGTCACTTCTGCTTTAAAAATGAGGATTTTGTGATTAACAAACTTTTATTGATAGTTTACCACTCACATACAAATTCCTTTATAATAACTAACCCAATAGTATCCACATCAAACAAAACTCACATCTTAATTTGCTACTTTGAAATCCGCCTTTTACTAAGATAATGAAAGTAACATTCTTGACAATATTTAGTGTTACTGAATATTCATTAAATATTAATTATATCATGTAGCTTTGCTTGAGTGTGGAAGCTAGATTTGGGTCGTTAGTACCATATGTCTTCAATCCTTGCCCATATCTACTTATAAAACCTGCTTGGTTTTTACTTTGTTTTGTTTTCTCTTGTTTGTTAATTTTTTTTAAAGTTTTTTTTTTCCCCCTAGAGATTTTTGCCTTAGGGCACGCACACTCGCAGGAGAGAGACAGAGACAGTGAGAGGAAAAGTGTGAAATTCACCCCCCGACGGGGGATGGCCACACCACAATCCCTTTTCCTCCTGGGATCTTGAACACATATGCACATATACCCAGTGTGATTTCAAGCCACCGGATCCAGGACTCAAGGCACCATTGGCTAGGTGGAGTCCAACGATGTAACCACTATACCATCTGCTGGCCCCAAAAAGTTTGTTTCTTTCTTGAGAGAAAGAAAAAGAAAATGAGAGACAGAAATCCATGATAGAATTTTGTCACATCAAGATCTGACCTCCACTCCCATCAGTCTTGCAGCCAGCCAGGATTACAGGCACACTTGCAGGCTTAACTGGTGTGTTCAGAGTAATCTTTGAACCCCAAGCCTTCCAATAAGTCTTCAAAATCACACAGCGAAGTCCATCTTCCTGTGTCCCTACAGATGGGCCATAAGTCTCTTAATTTCAAATAACTTACATTACTGAAGCTCTGAAATATACATATGTATGTATATATTTATACTCAAAACAAAACAAAAACATGGAAACTACCTATTAGGCTGAATAAACCTGAATACAGGGGTAAACTTGACTTAGGACCAAGTTGATAGTGAAGTTATTATATTCTGAAATTTTGGTTATCTGATAAATCATAAACTACGCTCTGTGATATTGTATAATTTTTAAATGAATGAATAAATTATATTGTGATGGAATTTTTCTGTTAAAATTATTTACTAGTCTGATTCAATATGTTTCACATTTTAATTTTTGTCATAGTGACAGAGATAATTTTTGCAACAAAGTACTCAAGAATATGATGGATTTTTCCAGAGATTTCTTTAATATATTTGAAGACAAATTATTCATTTTGGATAGCCGATGATGGCATCGTCATTGCAGATTTTTTTCTTGCTTTATCTCGTCTTTCTCTGCTAGATTTTCGCTAGTAAAGACATTTGACCTGAGCAGTTCTCTGTCATCATCTTCATTAACTTCATAAAATTCTGTATTGATTATGAGTCAAGCTCAATGCTAGCAAATGCTTTTTATTCTCGTGGATTCTTTAGGGATTTGGGTGGCTTAACACCACAGAGCTACTCTCTGCTCTTGAAGCCTAGAATAGGCTATTCTTTGGCTATTTCTGGTCCAATACACAAGAAACTCTCATCAACATTTCAGTTTTCCCAAGCACCATCCAAGAAATCTTAGAGCAAAAAATCCCATTCCTCCATATATCCCTGCTTCTTCCATATCTCCTTGAAAATTTCCTTCTTGATGTTTAAGATTTGGGGACTCAATCTTGTAGATCCAGAGAAAAAAAGAAGAACTCATATGAGCTGGGCAGGCTATAAACAGAATCAAGACTCTGACCAATGTGTGAGAACCATCATTCTCAGTTTGCCTGGAATGCTCTATGTTTTAGCACTGGGAGTCTTGCATCTCAGGAAACTCCTCAGTTTTTGGCATATTGGGATAGTCATCTTAGAGGGATTCCTACATTTTCCTGAACTGGGCTAGTAACACCCCTCAAACTTTTCTCTATTTTTTCAAGTCCTTTTTCCCAAATTATAGATGATCATCTCATCTTCTCACCCATTTTTGCAATGCTGTTCTTGAGGGGGTTGGGGAAGGGAATGCAAATGACCAGAAGAGTTGACTTGTATATTCATACTATGTAGGAAAAACAAACAAACTCTTTCTCAACTGTAAATATATGCAAGAGAATGAGAAGAAATATACAAATCAAATACTGAATACATCAATCTGCCTCACTTCTCAGATGTAAGTAAAATCTGTACTGACTTTAATCATTGGAGAAATAGAAGAAACTTAATACATTGCGGTCAATTAAGACACGATCCAATATTCAAGAGACCCAAGTTGGGGGAGGAGGGTGGAGAGCTTAAAATAGAAGTTTTTGGGTAGCCTAAGTAGTTTGTTCAAATATGTTATCAAGTAAGTGGAATATCAAAATATTGGGAAGTAGAGTTCAATTCTTTTTTTTATTTTTTTAAAATTTTTATTATCATCATAATCTTCTTTATATTACATTGGATTACATATAACTTTACAGTGTATTACATTGTTTTTTCAAAAGGGAATGCCATGCATGTCAGTCAGTACAGAGACATTAATCTCCCCACTTCAACATTCCATATCTTTTCTGTTTTCCCCAATCATTATTTTTATTACTCTAATTATTTTTATGAAACAGTCAATTGCTATTTCTCATTTTGCTTGTAAAAATACTTTACCCATCATGAAATACTTCTCAGACCAATCCAGTTGAGAATACTATACATGTCATCATCAACAGTTAATAAGCCCTATCTGTTTCTCACTAACGTCCTGTCTCTCTATTGTTCACTTGCTATCTTTCTCTATCCTCTTCTCTTCACTTACCCCATTCCACACTGTCCTATTCTCATTAAGTACCTTCACTGTTTTTATGTCCTCCGATTTTTTGCTCTCTATTATAGAGTGCGGATAGTCGGTATATATTGAGTGGATACATACAATATCTTTCTTTCATAGCCTGGCTTACTTCACTCAGCAATAGATCCTCCATATCTGACCATTTTCTATCAAATTCCAGGGTCTTGTTATTTTTTATGGCTGAGTAATATTCCATAGAGTATATATACCACACTTTTCCAATCCATTCATCGGTTTGTGGACATTTAGGTTGGTTCCATGTCTTGGCAATTGTGAATAATGCTGCAATAAACATGGATGTGCAAGCACTTTTCTGACTGAGCGTTCTCCTGTCTTTTGGGTAAATACCCAGAAGTGGGATTGCTGGATCAAATGGTAGTTCTATTTGTAGATCTTTGAGGAACCTCCATATTGTTCTCCACAGTGGTTGAACTAGTTTACATTCCCACCAACAGTGTAGGAGGGTTCCCTTTTCACCACATCCCCGCCAACACTTATCACTTTTTATATTCTTAATCTTTGCCATTCTGACAGGGGTTAGGTGGTATCTCATTGTGGTTTTTATCTGCATTTCCCTTATGATGAGGGATGTCGAGCATTTCCTCATATGCTTTTTGGCTGTTCGTATGTCTTCCTTAGAGAGACTTTTGTTCAGCTCACTTTCCCATCTTTTAATCGGGTTAATCATTTTTTTTCGCATAAGGCACTTGAGTTCCCTATGTATTCTCGTTATCAGTCCCTTGTCTGAGGCATATTTAACAAAAATATTTTCCCATTCTGAGGGTTGTCGGTTCACACTTGTTACTGTGTCCTTTGCTGTGCAGAAACTTCTTAGTCTAATATAGTCCCACTTGTCTATTTTAGGGATTATTGCCTGTGCTTTGGGAGTCTTATTTAAGAAGTCTTTGCCTACTCCAATGTCTCCCAGAGTTTCCCCAGCATTTTCCACAAGTAGTTTTATTGTCTGAGGTCTTAGGTTCAGATCTTTGATCCATTTTGAGTTGACTGTTGTTAATGGTGAAAGATGGGGGTTCAGTTTCATCTTTCTGCAGGTGGATACCCAGTTTTTCCAGCACCATTTACTAAAGAGGTTTTCCTTTTCCCAATGGATTGACTGATATCCTTTGTCAAAGATCAGTTGGCTATAAGCTTTGGGAGTTATTTCTGGGGTCTCTATTCTCTTCCATTGGTCCACATGTCTGTTTTTATGCCAATACCATGCTGTTTTGATGACCACAGCTTTATAGTATATCTTGGGATCAGGGAGTGATATGCCTCCTACTCCATTCTTCTTACGCAGGATTGCTTTTGCAATACGAGGTCTTTTATGGTTCCAGACAAATTCTATAATTGTCTTTTCTAGATCTCTGAAGAATATCTCTGGTATTTTGATTGGAATTGCATTAAACATGTAGATTAATTTGGGTAGAATTGCCATTTTGATTATGTTAATTCTACCAATCCAGGAGCATGGGATGTCCTTCCACTTTTTTATGTCACTTTCAATGTCTTTTTTAAGATTCTCGTAGTTTTCTTTATAAAGGTCTTTGACTTTCTTAGTTAGGTTTATCCCTAGATATCTTATACATCTTGTGGCTACGGTGAAAGGGATTCCTTTCTTCAGCTCTGCTTCATTCAACTTGTTGTTCATAAATAGAAATGCTATAGATTTTTGGATATTGATTTTGTATCCTGCCACCTTACTGTATTCACTTATTACTTCAAGCAGTTTTTTCATGGATACCTTTGGGTCTTCTAAGTATACCATCATGTCATCTGCAAATAAAGATATTTTCAACTCTTCTTTGCCTATTCGAATGCCTTTAATACTGTTCTCTTCTCTGATTGCAATAGCTAAGACTTCCAGTACTATATTAAAGAGCAGTGGAGAAAGTGGGCAGCCTTGCCTAGTACCTGTTTTCAGAGGAAAAGCTTTCAGCTTTTCCCCATTCAGTATAATATTAGCTGTAGGTTTTTCATAGATTGCTTTTATTGTGTTCAGAAATGACCCTTCTATACCAATCTTACTGAGAGTCTTAATCATAAAAGGATGTTGTATTTTATCAAACGCTTTCTCCGCATCAATTGAGATGATCATATGGTTTTTATCTTTCTTTCTGTTAATGTGGTGTATTACATTTATGGTCTTGCGTATATTGAACCACCCTTGCATCCCTGGTATAAAGCCTACCTGGTCGTGATGAATGATCTTTGTTATATGTTGTTGGATACGATTTGCGAGTATCTTGTTGAGAATTTTCGCATCTATATTCATCAATGATATTGGTCTGTAGTTTTCCTTTTTTGTCATATCCTTATCTGTTTTGGGGATGAGGATGATGGAGGCTTCATAAAATGAATTTGGAAGGTTTCCTTCCTTTTGAATCTTTAGAAATAATTTTAGTAAGATAGGGGTTAATTCTTCCTTGAAAGTTTTGTAGAATTCACAAGTGAAGCCATCTGGGCCTGGGCTTTTCTTTGTTGGGAGATTATTAATTACTGATTCAATCTCCTGGCTTGTTATAGGTCTATTCAGATTCTCTATGTCTTCCTGATCCAATCTTGGTAGTTTATATGCATCCAGGAATTTGTCCATCTCCTCCAGGTTATCTTGTTTGTTGGCGTAAAGTCGCTCATAGTATCCTCTAATGATATTATGTATTTCTGCTATGTCCGTGGTAATATTGCCTGTTTCATCACATATTTGATTAATCTGGTTTCTTTCTTTCTTCTTCTTGATCAGTCTAGCCAATGGAGTATCAATCTTGTTGATCTTTTCAAAGAACCAGCTTTTGCTTTCATTTATTTTCTGTATGGTTCGTTTATTTTCTATTTCATTTATTTCTGCTCGAACCTTTATTATTTCTTTTCGCCTGGCATTTTGGGGGTTCGTTTGTTGTTGTTTTTCCAGTTCTCTGAGGCATGATGATAAGTTATCTACTTGCCATCTTTCCATCCTTTTCTTATGTGCACTAATTGCTATGAATTTCCCTCTTATGACTGCTTTTGCTGTGTCCCATAGGTTCTGGACACTTGTGTCCTCATTATCATTTGTTTCCATAAATTTGTTTATTTCAGCCTTAATTTCTTCAGTAGTGAAGAAGTCATTCAGAAGTAGGTTGTTCAGTTTCCATGTGTTCGTGTGTTTTCGGGGTTGTTTCTTGAAATTAATCTTGAGTTTAATTCCATCATGGTCAGAGAAGATGCTGGGTACAGTTTCTATGCCTTTGAATCTGTAAAGGCTTGATTTGTGTCCTAATATATGATCTATCTTTGAAAAGGTTCCATGTCGGGGTGAGAAAAATGTATATGTTGTGGATGTAGGGTGGAAAGTTCTATAGATATCTGTCAAGCCCATTCCATTTATAGTATCATTTAAGTCCTGTATCTCTCTATTTATTTTCTGTCTAGAAGATCTGTCTATAGGAGATAACGGGGTGTTGAGATCTCCAACAATTATAGTATTTTTCCCTATGTCTCCTTTTAGCTCCAGCAGTCTTTCCTTCACATATTTAGGCGCACCTGAGTTGGGTGCGTAGATATTTATAAGGGTTATATCTTCTTGCTGGATTACCCCATCTACTATTATATAATGCCCTTCTTTGTCTCTTCTTACAGTCTTTGTTTTAAAATCTATTTTGTCTGAGATCAATATCGCTACTCCAGCCTTTTTCTGATTTCCATTTGCATGGAATATCTTTTTCCAGCCCTTGACTTTTAGTCTATGTATATCTTTATCCATAAAGTGAGTTTCTTGTAGGCAACAGATAGAGGGTTTCTGTTTTCTTATCCATTCAGCTAGTCTATGTCTCTTAACTGGGGAATTTAATCCATTGACATTCAATGTAATTATCGATATTTCCATACCTGATCCTATCATTAAGTGAGCCATTTTCTTAGTTGTTTTTTGTTCTCGTATAACTGTCTCTGATTTTTTAGTTTTCCTGGTATAGTACTCCCTTCAAAACCTCTTGAAGAGCTGGTCTGGTGTTGGTAAATTCCTTCAAATTTTGTTTATTTGAGAATGTTTTTATCTTTTTTTCCCATATAAAAGATAATTTTGCCGGGTATAGTATTCTTGGTTGAAATTGTTTTTCACTCAACACTTTGACTATGCTTCCCCATTCTTTCCTTTCCTGCATTGTTTCTGCTGAGAGATCCGATGTTAGCCTGATGGGGTGACCTTTGTAAGTAACCTGGCGTTTCCCTCTTGCCAACTTTAGTATCTTGTCTTTATCTGTTGTTTTTGCCAGTCTGGCTATGATGTGCCTTGGAGATGATCTTCTTGGGTTGATTCTACTTGGGGTCCTCTGTATTTCTTGGGTCTGGATATTTGAATGCCTTTCTAGATTTGGAAAGTTTTCTTCCAGGATCTCATGGAATAAATTTTCCAGGCCCTTATTATTTTCTTCCTCCTCCGGAATACCAATTATCCGAATGTTGGGGCGCTTGATGGTGTCCAGTATTCCTCGTATATTATCCTCATTTTTCATGGTTGTTTTCTCAATCTTCTTGATACTTTTATCTAGGTCAGATGTTTTGTCTTCTACGTTAGAGATTCGGTCTTCTGCCTGGTCTAACCTACATTTAATGCTTTCAAGGGAGGTTTTGATTTCCTCTATCACATTCTTCAAACCTAGAAGTTCCATCTGGTTCTTGTTTAGGGTATCCATTTCTTCTTTCAAGTCATTAAAGGACTTCCTCATCTCCTGGAGCTCCTTGTCTCTTTTCTCTTCCATCTCAGTTAGTTTGGTCACTACAAATATTCTGAATTCCTTATCAGACATGTCCACGACGTCCATTGTATTGACTGTGGGTGATGTAGGATTGATGATTTCCCTTGACGGAGAGGCCTTTTGTTGGTTGCTCATATTTCTTGAGCCTTTGCGATTGTTTTTAGTCATCAGGTAATCTATATGTTTCTTGCCAACTTATTTCAGGTATCTCTGATTCATAAAAGTTGTACAGGCTTAGAAGATTGATGATTTCTCTTATGGTTGGCCTACCTATTACTCACAATTACCATTAACTGTTGCCACTAGCCCTGGAAGGCCCAAAGTGCTCGCTGTTTCTAAGGAGTAGTGAGCCTTCAACTGACCAAACAAGCAACACCCCAAGAGCAAAGAAAAACAAAATGGAAAAAGAAAATCGCGCACCGCGCGCTACTCAACTCACCAAAATTCAAACACTCCAAAGGCTAGTGGAAATGGATCAGACAATGAATGACAGTACCAGGTTGGTCGGGCCTGCAGCCTCAGTCCGCCTGGTGTCCGGAACTGCTGGCCGGCTCGATCCGGGTTTCGGGTGGGGAGGGGTGTGGGTTCGCCTTAAAGTCCCAGGCAACCAACCTGGAGTCCAAGGAGGAAGGATGGTGGGGATACGTGGAGTTGCGGTAGGGTCGGGCCTGCAGCCTCAGTCCGCCTGGGGTCCGGAACTGCTGGCCGGCTCGATCCGGGTTTCGGGTGGGGAGGGGTGTGGGTTCGCCTTAAAGTCCCAGGCAACCAACCTGGAGTCCAAGGAGGAAGGATGGTGGGGATACGTGGAGTTGCGGTAGGGTCGGGCCTGCAGCCTCAGTCCGCCTGGGGTCCGGAACTGCTGGCCGGCTCGATCCGGGTTTCGGGTGGGGAGGGGTGTGGGTTCGCCTTAAAGTCCCAGGCAACCAACCTGGAGTCCAAGGAGGAAGGATGGTGGGGATACGTGGAGTTGCGGTAGGGTCGGGCCTGCAGCCTCAGTCCGCCTGGGGTCCGGAACTGCTGGCCGGCTCGATCCGGGTTTCGGGTGGGGAGGGGTGTGGGTTCGCCTTAAAGTCCCAGGCAACCAACCTGGAGTCCAAGGAGGAAGGATGGTGGGGATACGTGGAGTTGCGGTAGGGTCGGGCCTGCAGCCTCAGTCCGCCTGGGGTCCGGAACTGCTGGCCGGCTCGATCCGGGTTTCGGGTGGGGAGGGGTGTGGGTTCGCCTTAAAGTCCCAGGCAACCAACCTGGAGTCCAAGGAGGAAGGATGGTGGGGATACGTGGAGTTGCGGTAGGGTCGGGCCTGCAG
Organism: Tupaia belangeri chinensis; assembly: GCF_000334495.1. NCBI lineage: Eukaryota > Metazoa > Chordata > Mammalia > Scandentia > Tupaiidae > Tupaia > Tupaia belangeri. Next base: position 1,345,187 of record NW_006208319.1, read on the forward strand.
CCTCAGTCCGCCTGGGGTCCGGAACTGCTGGCCGGCTCGATCCGGGTTTCGGGTGGGGAGGGGTGTGGGTTCGCCTTAAAGTCCCAGGCAACCAACCTGGAGTCCAAGGAGGAAGGATGGTGGGGATACGTGGAGTTGCGGTAGGGTCGGGCCTGCAGCCTCAGTCCGCCTGGGGTCCGGAACTGCTGGCCGGCTCGATCCGGGTTTCGGGTGGGGAGGGGTGTGGGTTCGCCTTAAAGTCCCAGGCAACCAACCTGGAGTCCAAGGAGGAAGGATGGTGGGGATACGTGGAGTTGCGGTAGGGTCGGGCCTGCAGCCTCAGTCCGCCTGGGGTCCGGAACTGCTGGCCGGCTCGATCCGGGTTTCGGGTGGGGAGGGGTGTGGGTTCGCCTTAAAGTCCCAGGCAACCAACCTGGAGTCCAAGGAGGAAGGATGGTGGGGATACGTGGAGTTGCGGTAGGGTCGGGCCTGCAGCCTCAGTCCGCCTGGGGTCCGGAACTGCTGGCCGGCTCGATCCGGGTTTCGGGTGGGGAGGGGTGTGGGTTCGCCTTAAAGTCCCAGGCAACCAACCTGGAGTCCAAGGAGGAAGGATGGTGGGGATACGTGGAGTTGCGGTAGGGTCGGGCCTGCAGCCTCAGTCCGCCTGGGGTCCGGAACTGCTGGCCGGCTCGATCCGGGTTTCGGGTGGGGAGGGGTGTGGGTTCGCCTTAAAGTCCCAGGCAACCAACCTGGAGTCCAAGGAGGAAGGATGGTGGGGATACGTGGAGTTGCGGTAGGGTCGGGCCTGCAGCCTCAGTCCGCCTGGGGTCCGGAACTGCTGGCCGGCTCGATCCGGGTTTCGGGTGGGGAGGGGTGTGGGTTCGCCTTAAAGTCCCAGGCAACCAACCTGGAGTCCAAGGAGGAAGGATGGTGGGGATACGTGGAGTTGCGGTAGGGTCGGGCCTGCAGCCTCAGTCCGCCTGGGGTCCGGAACTGCTGGCCGGCTCGATCCGGGTTTCGGGTGGGGAGGGGTGTGGGTTCGCCTTAAAGTCCCAGGCAACCAACCTGGAGTCCAAGGAGGAAGGATGGTGGGGATACGTGGAGTTGCGGTAGGGTCGGGCCTGCAGCCTCAGTCCGCCTGGGGTCCGGAACTGCTGGCCGGCTCGATCCGGGTTTCGGGTGGGGAGGGGTGTGGGTTCGCCTTAAAGTCCCAGGCAACCAACCTGGAGTCCAAGGAGGAAGGATGGTGGGGATACGTGGAGTTGCGGTAGGGTCGGGCCTGCAGCCTCAGTCCGCCTGGGGTCCGGAACTGCTGGCCGGCTCGATCCGGGTTTCGGGTGGGGAGGGGTGTGGGTTCGCCTTAAAGTCCCAGGCAACCAACCTGGAGTCCAAGGAGGAAGGATGGTGGGGATACGTGGAGTTGCGGTAGGGTCGGGCCTGCAGCCTCAGTCCGCCTGGGGTCCGGAACTGCTGGCCGGCTCGATCCGGGTTTCGGGTGGGGAGGGGTGTGGGTTCGCCTTAAAGTCCCAGGCAACCAACCTGGAGTCCAAGGAGGAAGGATGGTGGGGATACGTGGAGTTGCGGTAGGGTCGGGCCTGCAGCCTCAGTCCGCCTGGGGTCCGGAACTGCTGGCCGGCTCGATCCGGGTTTCGGGTGGGGAGGGGTGTGGGTTCGCCTTAAAGTCCCAGGCAACCAACCTGGAGTCCAAGGAGGAAGGATGGTGGGGATACGTGGAGTTGCGGTAGGGTCGGGCCTGCAGCCTCAGTCCGCCTGGGGTCCGGAACTGCTGGCCGGCTCGATCCGGGTTTCGGGTGGGGAGGGGTGTGGGTTCGCCTTAAAGTCCCAGGCAACCAACCTGGAGTCCAAGGAGGAAGGATGGTGGGGATACGTGGAGTTGCGGTAGGGTCGGGCCTGCAGCCTCAGTCCGCCTGGGGTCCGGAACTGCTGGCCGGCTCGATCCGGGTTTCGGGTGGGGAGGGGTGTGGGTTCGCCTTAAAGTCCCAGGCAACCAACCTGGAGTCCAAGGAGGAAGGATGGTGGGGATACGTGGAGTTGCGGTAGGGTCGGGCCTGCAGCCTCAGTCCGCCTGGGGTCCGGAACTGCTGGCCGGCTCGATCCGGGTTTCGGGTGGGGAGGGGTGTGGGTTCGCCTTAAAGTCCCAGGCAACCAACCTGGAGTCCAAGGAGGAAGGATGGTGGGGATACGTGGAGTTGCGGTAGGGTCGGGCCTGCAGCCTCAGTCCGCCTGGGGTCCGGAACTGCTGGCCGGCTCGATCCGGGTTTCGGGTGGGGAGGGGTGTGGGTTCGCCTTAAAGTCCCAGGCAACCAACCTGGAGTCCAAGGAGGAAGGATGGTGGGGATACGTGGAGTTGCGGTAGGGTCGGGCCTGCAGCCTCAGTCCGCCTGGGGTCCGGAACTGCTGGCCGGCTCGATCCGGGTTTCGGGTGGGGAGGGGTGTGGGTTCGCCTTAAAGTCCCAGGCAACCAACCTGGAGTCCAAGGAGGAAGGATGGTGGGGATACGTGGAGTTGCGGTAGGGTCGGGCCTGCAGCCTCAGTCCGCCTGGGGTCCGGAACTGCTGGCCGGCTCGATCCGGGTTTCGGGTGGGGAGGGGTGTGGGTTCGCCTTAAAGTCCCAGGCAACCAACCTGGAGTCCAAGGAGGAAGGATGGTGGGGATACGTGGAGTTGCGGTAGGGTCGGGCCTGCAGCCTCAGTCCGCCTGGGGTCCGGAACTGCTGGCCGGCTCGATCCGGGTTTCGGGTGGGGAGGGGTGTGGGTTCGCCTTAAAGTCCCAGGCAACCAACCTGGAGTCCAAGGAGGAAGGATGGTGGGGATACGTGGAGTTGCGGTAGGGTCGGGCCTGCAGCCTCAGTCCGCCTGGGGTCCGGAACTGCTGGCCGGCTCGATCCGGGTTTCGGGTGGGGAGGGGTGTGGGTTCGCCTTAAAGTCCCAGGCAACCAACCTGGAGTCCAAGGAGGAAGGATGGTGGGGATACGTGGAGTTGCGGTAGGGTCGGGCCTGCAGCCTCAGTCCGCCTGGGGTCCGGAACTGCTGGCCGGCTCGATCCGGGTTTCGGGTGGGGAGGGGTGTGGGTTCGCCTTAAAGTCCCAGGCAACCAACCTGGAGTCCAAGGAGGAAGGATGGTGGGGATACGTGGAGTTGCGGTAGGGTCGGGCCTGCAGCCTCAGTCCGCCTGGGGTCCGGAACTGCTGGCCGGCTCGATCCGGGTTTCGGGTGGGGAGGGGTGTGGGTTCGCCTTAAAGTCCCAGGCAACCAACCTGGAGTCCAAGGAGGAAGGATGGTGGGGATACGTGGAGTTGCGGTAGGGTCGGGCCTGCAGCCTCAGTCCGCCTGGGGTCCGGAACTGCTGGCCGGCTCGATCCGGGTTTCGGGTGGGGAGGGGTGTGGGTTCGCCTTAAAGTCCCAGGCAACCAACCTGGAGTCCAAGGAGGAAGGATGGTGGGGATACGTGGAGTTGCGGTAGGGTCGGGCCTGCAGCCTCAGTCCGCCTGGGGTCCGGAACTGCTGGCCGGCTCGATCCGGGTTTCGGGTGGGGAGGGGTGTGGGTTCGCCTTAAAGTCCCAGGCAACCAACCTGGAGTCCAAGGAGGAAGGATGGTGGGGATACGTGGAGTTGCGGTAGGGTCGGGCCTGCAGCCTCAGTCCGCCTGGGGTCCGGAACTGCTGGCCGGCTCGATCCGGGTTTCGGGTGGGGAGGGGTGTGGGTTCGCCTTAAAGTCCCAGGCAACCAACCTGGAGTCCAAGGAGGAAGGATGGTGGGGATACGTGGAGTTGCGGTAGGGTCGGGCCTGCAGCCTCAGTCCGCCTGGGGTCCGGAACTGCTGGCCGGCTCGATCCGGGTTTCGGGTGGGGAGGGGTGTGGGTTCGCCTTAAAGTCCCAGGCAACCAACCTGGAGTCCAAGGAGGAAGGATGGTGGGGATACGTGGAGTTGCGGTAGGGTCGGGCCTGCAGCCTCAGTCCGCCTGGGGTCCGGAACTGCTGGCCGGCTCGATCCGGGTTTCGGGTGGGGAGGGGTGTGGGTTCGCCTTAAAGTCCCAGGCAACCAACCTGGAGTCCAAGGAGGAAGGATGGTGGGGATACGTGGAGTTGCGGTAGGGTCGGGCCTGCAGCCTCAGTCCGCCTGGGGTCCGGAACTGCTGGCCGGCTCGATCCGGGTTTCGGGTGGGGAGGGGTGTGGGTTCGCCTTAAAGTCCCAGGCAACCAACCTGGAGTCCAAGGAGGAAGGATGGTGGGGATACGTGGAGTTGCGGTAGGGTCGGGCCTGCAGCCTCAGTCCGCCTGGGGTCCGGAACTGCTGGCCGGCTCGATCCGGGTTTCGGGTGGGGAGGGGTGTGGGTTCGCCTTAAAGTCCCAGGCAACCAACCTGGAGTCCAAGGAGGAAGGATGGTGGGGATACGTGGAGTTGCGGTAGGGTCGGGCCTGCAGCCTCAGTCCGCCTGGGGTCCGGAACTGCTGGCCGGCTCGATCCGGGTTTCGGGTGGGGAGGGGTGTGGGTTCGCCTTAAAGTCCCAGGCAACCAACCTGGAGTCCAAGGAGGAAGGATGGTGGGGATACGTGGAGTTGCGGTAGGGTCGGGCCTGCAGCCTCAGTCCGCCTGGGGTCCGGAACTGCTGGCCGGCTCGATCCGGGTTTCGGGTGGGGAGGGGTGTGGGTTCGCCTTAAAGTCCCAGGCAACCAACCTGGAGTCCAAGGAGGAAGGATGGTGGGGATACGTGGAGTTGCGGTAGGGTCGGGCCTGCAGCCTCAGTCCGCCTGGGGTCCGGAACTGCTGGCCGGCTCGATCCGGGTTTCGGGTGGGGAGGGGTGTGGGTTCGCCTTAAAGTCCCAGGCAACCAACCTGGAGTCCAAGGAGGAAGGATGGTGGGGATACGTGGAGTTGCGGTAGGGTCGGGCCTGCAGCCTCAGTCCGCCTGGGGTCCGGAACTGCTGGCCGGCTCGATCCGGGTTTCGGGTGGGGAGGGGTGTGGGTTCGCCTTAAAGTCCCAGGCAACCAACCTGGAGTCCAAGGAGGAAGGATGGTGGGGATACGTGGAGTTGCGGTAGGGTCGGTTTTGTTGGTTGCTCATATTTCTTGAGCCTTTGCGATTGTTCTTAGTCATCAGGTAATTTATATGTTTCTAGCTAACTTGATTAAGGTATCTCTGATTCTTAAAAGTTGTACAGGCTTAGAAGATTGATGATTTCTCTTATGGTTGGCCTACCTATTACTCACAATTACCATTAACTGTTGCCACTAGCCCTGGAAGGCCCAAAGT
>NW_006208319.1:1350778-1386640 GCF_000334495.1 Tupaia belangeri chinensis
TTTCGGGTGGGGAGGGGTGTGGGTTCGCCTTAAAGTCCCAGGCAACCAACCTGGGGTCCAAGGAGGAAGGACGGTGGGGATGCGTGGAGTTGCGGTAGGGTCGGGCCTGCAGCCTCAGTCCGCCTGGTGTCCGGAACTCTATTTTTTATTTTGGGTTCTTAACATTTTGCCATAGAGCCTGTGTACTCACTGGAAACAAACACAGGGAAGCAAGGAAGCACCCAACCTGGGGGGAGTGTATGTCCATGCAGCAATTCATTCTCTGTTGCTTCCTTGGGATTTGGGGAATGCACATAGATATGCCTGGCATGTTTTTCAAGTCACCGGTCATAACTCAGACCTCTCGGTAAGCCACATGGGCTACAGGCACCTTAATCACTATATTGGCTGGTTTTCATCTCATCTAGAGATGACTAGGCAGAAAAACAGGGGAGAAGGACAACTGTGTGTGGTTAGAAGCAAAGTCATTTCTTCTGGATATTACTGGATCTAATCCCAGCTTTTCTGCATATTAGCTTTGTGATTCTAGATAAGACATTTTATCTTAGTTGTCTTATCTCTAAAATTAGGTCAGAAATAGTACCTATTTCATAAAATTACTGTGAGAATTAAAAACACTAATCCAAATGAAGAATGAGCAGAATGCTTGACACATAGGAAGCATTTCATTGAAACTTAATTATTAGTTATAGTTACATTACTTCCTTTCTTCAAATCAATGATTTGACATGGCCATTATATAATTTATAGTACATTTTTATTGTTCTATTATTATTAATCTAAAACTGATAATTGCCCTTTTTATTTGCTTTATTTTCTATTTTCTAATCATTAACACATCCAATGAAACTTTCCAATGAACTTTCCAAAGAAAGTGTAAAGTATCTTCACTATGACTAATGAGGTATCTTTTATTTCCACATTATTTTGGAGCCATACTTTCTGAAGATCTTTGTCCCCTCCTTCCAGTTTGCATTAGTTATTTTAAAGACTTGGTAAGTTATAGTCCTTGGAATGTGCTTACACTCTTATCCTGATACTGACAATATCCTTTCCCTGTTCCCTGTTTCCCTAATCCATTTCCACTGCTTCCTTGGTTCAATCCTTTGTTTAGTGTGGCACACTCTCTAATCCCTTTAGAAAGTATATGGAGAAATCAGTTTTTGGAGATCTTAAAGACCTGAGACTATGTTTATTTTACACTAACACTTATTGTATAATTTTAGTGAGTATCAAATAGATTGGACATCACTTTATTTAATTTTAAAGTTATTGAAATACTGCTTTCTACTTCCATTGTTAAAGTTTAGATGTTGATGCTATTCTGAATCTCATTTTTTTTGAGGTTTTAAAAATCATTTCTTCATTAATTTTATTTTGGAACTTATTAGTGTACATCTTTTTATGCCATTAATTATGATAGACACACACCAAAAAAACTCATATTTTGGATGTAACACATTTTCTTAAATTATTTCTTTAAGTATTAATTACCTCTTTTCTATTTTCACTGTGTTTCTTTTTGATATTTCCCATTGTTAAACATTAGATATCCAACATAAATTCTCTAGTTCTATTAGCTTTTTTTCTTTTAAGTTCATCTATTTGTCTTTTTTTTTTTCTGCTTTTGGAGAGTATCTCTTTTCTGCCATTCGACTTTTTATTTTTATTTGTTTGTTTTACAAATTCTGTTCTCATACTTTCAATTTCCAGGACTCTTTCTTCTTAATTTTAGAAGGTTCCTTATTTATAGCATCTTGCTCTTATTTCATGAGGGCAATAAATTCCCCTAGTCTCTCAGGATATTAGTAACACACACACAACTTATTTCTGTTTGTTTATTTTCAATCTGTTTTGTATGTTGTAGATCTACCATTAAATTTAGGTAATCTCAGGACCAACAGTTGGTATAATGGCTATGTCGCTGGACTCCCATGTAGTTGACTGCAGTTCAAGTCCTGGACCCGGTGGCTTAAACTCATGCCAGGCGTGTGTGCGTGCATACCCAAGATCCTGAGAGGAGAATGGAGGAGAAGAGATTGTGGCATGGCCATCTCCCACTGGGGGGTAATTTCTTGCTTTTGTCTCTCTGTTTCTCTGTCTTTCTGGAGAGCGCCCTGTTTGTAAAACAAGCAAAACCCCCTCAGAAAAAAAAAAAAAACGTAGGTAATCTCTGGCAGTATATTTATGTTTAAAATGAGCACTGAAAGGTGACTAGAACCCTTATGTGCATAAATGACCTCAGATGGGCTCAATGTAGATTGATCAATCTGGGGTCTTGACTATTACATTACAGGCCCTGACGTTAGTGTCTGTGGGTTTTTCCTTTTCAGTTTCCTTACAAGTTACAAATGATAGTTGCCCGGGATATGTAAGCACAGCTGCTACTTTTCTGAAGTTGAATAGGGAAAAAAAAAGTTAAAAAATTATCAGTGCCTAGAATGTTGCTTTTTACTTCATCCACTTATGTGCCTGAATCAAAGTTTTTCTGAATCACGTCGGTAGAGAGAAAACTTTCTGCCTAGTTTTGGGATTAGTAAAAGAATGTAAGGGTCTTACTATTCCTTTAAAGATGATCAACATAGCTTCCTCATTTTCAACCACACATTACCCTTCACCTTTCAGAGATTCTGGTGCTTCAGCTCCTAAACCTCGCTGGGATTCTGCAGCAGGTATTGAATCAGCTGGTTTTCCCAGAGAAGTTAGGTCTCAGCTTTCTTTTCTCTGTTAATTCAGTTACATACATACATCTGCTTTCCATTTAAACATTTTCTTTACATATTTCAACTGTTACCTTCTCTTTTACTGTTATTCTCATTTATGTGGGGATTTACATATTTTCTTCCTTTACTATCATTTTAAAGTGTTCTTTCTGGAAGAGACAGGGAAAAACCATGTCCTCAATATGCCATCCTGAGCTATGCAGCTTCTCCATACATTAATCCATCCTTTTCTTTACTTCTTTCCCCTGATTCTACTGCAAGTCTTATCCTGCCATTTTTGTTAACCATTACTGGCCTCTTATTTCCAGCTTTTTTACGCTCACTGCTTGGAAAAGTGATCTTTATCAAACCAAATTCTTAACATGCAAGAATGTTGTATGGAATCTTTAAATGCACTAACAGTGGAAACTTTACAATGTGACACACCAGTTATTTTGATTCTAGTTCTCCAGACCTTTTTCTTCATCCCTTCTTTTAAACCTGTCCCATGGATCTCCATGCTACCCTTCAAATGAACTCCCCCTGTACTCTACTTCGAAAATGGTTTCCTTCCCCACAGTGTAAAACTCTATCCTTACAAAATTCATCTCAGAAGCCACCTTATCGGAAAGCTTATTTTCTTCCACTGGCACTTCTAGGTGACCCGACAGTATCTTCCACATCCTTCACTCACAGCAGATAGATGAATGATCAGAGTTACAATACCGTGTAATTCCTTGTTCTCTGAAGTCTGTCTATATTCCCTGCTCTGATCACAATGCCTGACATAAAGTAGACAGGCAATAAATGTTTGTCGAATGAATGAATGAATGAATGAGTTGGCTGTTGAACAGGACTGGAGTGAGATATTGCAGATTAAAGAAAAATAAAATATAAATTGATCAACATAGCAGGAAATCCAAATTCATGAAGGTAATTCCCATTGGTTTATAGAAAAACTGTCACACTCCTTAGTCAGATTTAGACATTTCTCTTTTTTGTATGTTTGTTTACTGCTTTAGTAAGCCATTTCGATTATTTGCGACAAATAAGGGATGGGGTGAAGAAGTATCTTAGAAGAAATATAACTAAGAACATAATTGGAGAACAAGGAGAAGTTGCCAGAAATGAATGCACTCATGAGTTCATGGCTCTCTGATTTCACAAAAAAGATCTTGGCCCCTGCTCTTACTGTATCAAAATTGCCAAGTTGGGACCAGCAGGTAGCATGGTAGTTAATTTGCTGGACTTCCACATGGTCAACCATGGTAGTTAATTTGCTGGACTTCCACATGGTCAACCATGGTTTGAGTCCTGGACCTGCTGGCTAGAAATCATCCCAGGTGTGTATACATGTGTGACCAAAATCCCAAAAAGAGAGTAGAGAAGGGAATGTGTCATGGCCATCCCCTCTGGGAAGTGATTTCTCACTTTCCCTCTCTTCATCTCTCTCTCTGTCTCTCTCTAGCAAGCTCATGCACTCAATGACAAAAACCTAAAAAAAAAAAAAAAAGAAGAAGAAGAAAGAGAAAGAAAGAAAGGAAGAAAGGAAGAAAGGAAGAAAGGAAGAAAGGAAGAAAGAAAGAAAGAAAGAAAGAAAGAAAGAAAGAAAGAAAGAAAGAAAGAAAGAAAGAAAGAAAGAAAGAAGAAAAAAAACTCCATGTTACTGTAGGACAGATATCTTTTCATTAAAAAAAACTCCCCTAGTTAGCTTTGTTTCAGTTGTTTTGAGATGTCTGAAAGGCTGTTAGCTTTAATGGATGAAGAGAATGGACAAGTCCATTTGTCTTGGGGAATCTTTTGTTTATACTATATCCCTAGCCACTCTTCAGTAGCAAATAATACAATTTTCAGTATTGCTGCTCGCTTTTAGGTAAGAGAAAGTTGGCAGCTACCTTGCTGCTTCTTTCACTTGATTCCCTCTCCCGGTGCTGCTGTTGTGTTAGAACACCTTCTCCTTTCAGTGTTGGGGAGGTTGGAGGGAGGCTGTGACATGGAGAGAGTGGAGGAGCAAGCCTTGGTGCTTTCGCATTCCCCCTATGTATCACTTATTAAACTCCTCTTGCCCTGACCATTGTTGCTTCCCACTGAAGTCTGGTTTATTTACTTGAAAATCTGATTTGTTTCATTTTATTACTGTGTTTGCGAAGTAACTGATATCAGATTCGGAGGGAAAGAACTGCCATTTACCAGCAGGCTGTGATGGCTTTGCCTCGGTCTGCAGGCCTGATTTTGAGGCCTCCTCTGCCCTGGGGCTCCCACAGAAATAAGATTACTGGCAATAACTGCTTCAACTGCTTTGAATAACAGACACAACTCAGAGAGCATAAAATTAGCATAAACACAGCACTAGTGTGTTCCCTCAGCGGATATGAGACAGGCAGGCTATGGAAAATTGACTGAAATGGGGTCAGACAATGTAGAAATCTGAAACATAGGAAATACTGCCTAAGAGATATGAGGTATTACTACCTCTCTCATTTTCTTTTATCTCTCTCTATATATTCATGCAGTTTTAATGATAAAATGTTAGAACTGATGAAAATTAAAGATGCAAAATCACTACCCCCCCTAAAATGCCTGCATTATCTTTCTAGACAAATTATTATTAATCATTTCTCAGCTTTTTAATCCTGAGGGTAGAAAAATAAACACATTTTCACAGTCATTTTAAATTGATTTTTCTTTTTAGGGGAATATTAGTTTGAGGATAGAGAGTTTGCTTCAGAAAGGAGGTGAACAGCTGAAGCAGTACAGGATTGTAGCTTGAAACAATTCCCCCCATATCTATTTATCAAATATTAAAATGGAATATGCTGCCGACAAATGCAATAAAGTCTAACATTACAGGGAAAGGAGTGACGCTGTGCATCTCAGCAGGCAGATGGAAGCTATGATTTTGCTGTTTTAATAATATGTTGTCACATATGGAATACAATTTTCGATACAGCTGCATATAGATGGATCCCGTTGCTCATTTATTTATTTTTGGTGTGACATTGGCAAAGGTCCAAGTTACCACTCCAAAAGCTGGACATGCTCTTGGAATTTATTTGTATTTTGTGGTTTTATCCTGGTCAGAAATAGGGTTCACAGGTTGATAAGCTAGCACTGCAAATTTAGCTTATGAAGATGGTTTAAATGTTTCATAACATTCCCCTCCCAAACTAGATTTCGGTCCTTCTCGGCATAGCCTGTGTACAGTCCCTTTCATAGCACTTTCTTATCTGGAAGCATTTAGCTAAGGTAGTCTTCTCCATTAATCTCAAAGTTCTATGAAGCTAGGGACCTCTTCACAGTATTGGGTAGGACTAACCATTCCTTCTTATTGTTCAGTACTGTGCCTGGTATTTACGAGGCACTCGAGAAATATTTACTGATTACGTGAATAAAGTAAAGCATCATATTTGAGATGATGACAGTCATACTATATCAAAATTTTGACTCACAAAAGATGATGGTAGTAGGCTCGTTGTCTTTGAATCCTAAAAATAAAGTCTTTAATAAGTATAAAAATGAAGTGTAGAATACCACCACGATATTTCCTTAAATACCAGTGGTAGAAAATATATTTCCCTGAATAAATTCAAGAGATCTGATATCATGAAGTACAACTGCCGTGTGACATTATTTTCTTTAACCTATTTACAGACAATGAAGAGGTTTCAATTTCCAGGTGTATGCTCACATATCATAGTGGCATCCAATAATTGCACAGAGTACCAGATGTCGCGTTACTCTGTGTTGCAAAGATTTCAGTCAATTACTTATTTTTACATTTATAAGTGTTTAGGTATTTCCTATCAGACACTCACTCTCCAGTTAAATGGACAAAATTCATGATTTATTTTCCTTTGTCTAATTATAATATTTGCTTAATTTTTTTGAGAGGTTTGTGCTATAGGGCACGTGTGCTCACCAGAGAGACAGAGACAGAGAGACAGAAAGCAAGAAATCACCCCCCAGGGAGGATGGCCACGCTGCAATCCCTTCTCCTCCATTCTCCTCTCAGGATCTTAGGCACACACGCACATTTGCCTGGTGTGAGTTTAAGCCACCGGGTCCAGGACTTGAACCATGGTCCACTACGTGGGAGTTCAGCAACACAGCCATTACGCTAACTGCTGGTCCCGATATTGGCTTAACTTTAAGGAATGGCTCAATTTGTCATTTCTCAAACAAATGTTAATGACAAAGGTGAGAGTGGTTTTATTGTTTCGCTACCTTTACTGTTTATGATAAATGTTTTTTTTTTCTTTTTCTTCAGAAATTGGACCCTGCTAGCCATGGTTGTATGTTATTCTGGCCTTGTACGTAATTGATTAGACTAGTGGAATTAATCAGATTATTTTCCTCATAAGGTTAATCTTGGGATTTAGAAATTCAAGTTCAATCTCGACTGTTGGTATAAAAAGAAACTGCAAATATGTGGGCAGCTGTCTTTTTCCAGTGACTAGAACAACAGAAAATGTCTCTCTGCTAAGAAGGAAAGTTCAAGTAGGTATACGAGTTAGACTGTGTCAGCCACATGAGACAGAAATCCAACTGCAGTGGATTATTTTAAAATATTTTTGGAGGACAGCAGGTGGTGGGGTGGTTAAGGTGCTGGACTCACACATGGGCAACCACGATTCGAGTCCCAGACCTGGTGGCTTGCTTTCTCCTTTTCCCTTTCTCTCTCTGTCTCTTGTGAGCACACATATCCTAGAGCAAACTTAAAAAATAATAATAAATAAAATTAAATACATAAATAAGTCTTTAAAAGAAAATAACCTGTTTAAAATGTTTTCTACATGGTGAGAGGTAGAGAGGCAGGCAATATTGGGCTGATAAAGCAGTCGTGTATCTTTTAGTTTCCTGCTCCACTATTCTTAGTATGTGGCTCTCCTTCTTTTGGCTATAAGATAGGACTCACACATGGGCAACCACGATTCGAGTCCCAGACCTGGTGGCTTGCTTTCTCCTTTTCCCTTTCTCTCTCTGTCTCTTGTGAGCACACATATCCTAGAGCAAACTTAAAAAATAATAATAAATAAAATTAAATACATAAATAAGTCTTTAAAAGAAAATAACCTGTTTAAAATGTTTTCTACATGGTGAGAGGTAGAGAGGCAGGCAATATTGGGCTGATAAAGCAGTCGTGTATCTTTTAGTTTCCTGCTCCACTATTCTTAGTATGTGGCTCTCCTTCTTTTGGCTATAAGATAGTTATTCCAGTTTCAGGCATGGTATCTATATCCTGGGCAGAAAGGGAAAGGGTCCATGCCATCAGAGATGATCTCCAGGAACAGCTTCCTGAGGTCAGCACCCTATGACTTCTACCAGTGCTCACATCTCTTTAACCTGAACAGTGTCATGGTGTCACTCCAGTGCAAACTCTTCTGGGAAACTAAAATTTGAATTTAGACATACTGTCTCTCTGCACAAAATCAAAGTTGTATTAGTAATAAAGAAAGGGAGAGTACACAGAGACTATACACAGAACACGCAGCAGTCAGTGTAGATTACAGATATTAGCTAAAAATAAACCGAGACTAGGGATTGGATAACCTTAGAGAAAAAAAAATAAGAGAATGCCTACTTGCATGGCTGGCAATTTTCTTGTTTTCTATCCCAGTCCCTTATCAGGCCTGACTACCATCCTGACTATAAGACATGCACATCCCAGGACCATCATGTGGCATGGTGGTTGGAGCACTGGACTCCCACATAGCTGAGCAAGGTTCGTGTCCTGGATCTGTCAACTTGAAACTCATGCTGGGTGTGTATGTGCGTGTATGTGCACATGTGCCCAGAATCCCAAAAGGAAAATGGAGAAAGAGAAAGGATGGTGGCATGGTTATATCCTCTGGGGAGTGATTTCTCACTTTCTCTCTCTCTGTCTCTCTCTCTCGCTCTCTTTCTCTCTCTCTGGTAAGGGCACATAGCCCGTAGCAAAATCTCTCTCTCTTAAAAAAAAAAAAAGGACATGAGTATCCTTATACCAAATTACTTTTATTTTCTTGCTTACTCTAGATCAAGTTGTTTTATACTATTTGCCCAAAAAGTGAAATAAATAGATTAAAAAAAATCTTATTAAGTGTTCTAAGCCAGCAGATGGTGTAGCAGTTACATCGCTGGACTCCCACATGAATGACTGTAGTTAAAGTCCTGGACACAGTGGCTTGATACTCACACTACATGTGCGTGCATGCCCAACATCCCAGGAAGAGAATGGAGGAGAAGGGACTGCCATGTGGCCATCCCTCCTGGGGGTGTGTGTGTGGTTTCTCACTTTCTGTCCCTTTGTTTGTCTCTCTGGCAAGAGCACACACCCTATAGCAAAAATTTCTCTCTTAAAATAAAAACAGAATGTGGTCCAGTAAGTAGATTAAAAAAAGACTAGTCTACCAGTGAAGTCTTCTTTTTCTAAGTTTACCTTCCATGAACAAAAGAGAGAAAGAGTATTCTCCCAGCATGATCTTGACCCAATGATCCACCCCTGGCCTTGGTCAACCCCAGATCATGGGCATGCACATGCCCAGCAAACTCAGAGATTTCTCAGAACACTAACACAGAATCTTCCCATGTGAGTCATCTTCATGAAGTGTGCCAAGCTTTACTGTGCCAGTCCCCCACCCCTTCAATAGACTTTATTTATTTAGAGAAGTTTTAGGTTTATAACAAAATTGAGTGAATTTCCTTATACCCCTGCACCAACACATACATAACCTCCCCACTATCAACATCCTGCAGTGGAGTGGTATATTTGTTACAACTGACGAGCCTCCATTGACACAGTGTGATCATGCAAAGTCCATAGTTCACACTAGGGCTCACTTTTGGAATTGCACATTAATATAGTTTTGGTGAATGTATGACAGTTATCTGCCATTATAGTATTGTGTATATTATTTTCATTGCTCTAAAGAGTTCCCATTCTCCACCTCTTCATCTTTCCCTCCCCTGTAACTTCAGACAAACATTGTTCTTTTGTTTCTTTGTTTCTTTCTTTCTTTTTTTTTTTTTTTAAGAGAACTTTTTGGTGTAGAGTGCATGTGCTTGCTGGAACGACAGAGAGAGACAGAAAGTGAGAAGTCCCCCCACCCCTGGGGAGATGGCCATGACACAGTCCCTCCTCCTCCATTCTTTTCTCAGGATCTTGGGCACACACACCCAGCATAAGTTTTTTTAAGCCACCAGATCCAAGACCAGAACCATGGTCAACTGCGTGAGTCCAGTAATGTAACCATTACGCCATCCTGGTAATGGTCCCAACGTCGATCTTTTAATGTTCTCATACCTTTACCTTTTCCAGAATGTCACACAGTTGGAATCATGTATTATGTACCTTTTACAGATTGCCCTCTTTCATTTGGTAATAAGCCTTTAATGTTCATCCATGTCTTTTCATGCTTTGGTAGCTCATTTCTTTTTAAGGATGAATAGTAGTTTGTTGTCTAGAAGTGCCAGTTCATTTATTTATTCATCTATTGAAGGATATCTTGTCTTCTTCCAAGTTTTGGCTATCATTAATAAATCTGCAATAAGCATCTAAGTGCAGGACATACATTTTTAGTTCATCCGGGTATAAACCAAGGAGTGCAATTGC
Organism: Tupaia belangeri chinensis; assembly: GCF_000334495.1. NCBI lineage: Eukaryota > Metazoa > Chordata > Mammalia > Scandentia > Tupaiidae > Tupaia > Tupaia belangeri. The sequence goes on from NW_006208319.1 coordinate 1,361,072, forward strand.
TGGATCACAGTCTTATTTCTATATGTGAATTTTTGAGCAGAAGTTTGCAAAGGCTAGGTGCATACCTATGTGTGTGCCCATTATCCTTTTCATAAGTTATGAGCAATGTTTGGGCATATTTTGCCGCAAATGAAACAATCTGAGTGAATGGATTTTACCAATTCACAGACTAGTGCATGATTTAGATTCCGTGTTGCATTACATTCTCCACTTCTTCATAAAAGTAAATTCAATTCATTTCAGCAAATATCCATAAACGTGTGGGTCATACAAGAGATAATACTAAAATAATGACTCCGAATAGTAATTTTTCTTAAGAAAAAAAGATAAGGGCAATATGTGCACCTCATACAAAGTAAATAAAATACTTTTTAGCTTTTGAAATGATGGAAATGTGAGAGGACAATATTGTCAGGTTATACACACTCTTTCCCCCACCTTCTGTCTCTGAACACCTTAACAGTGCCTCCTCCCTGATCTTAGACATTTGTTCAGGAACTACCTCTTGAGGATCTGCTCACTAATATGTATATATTTTGACTGATTTTTCATATGTCTGCTTTGGTAATCTGTTCTTCCAGGCACATCATCAACAAAAGAATTAATTAATAAGCTACCAAGCATTGGGGCCAGAAAGTGGCACACTCTGCAAGGCTGACCCCCGTTAGAAGGTTCCAGGTTCATGTCCAGAGACCTCCCTCAGTATTTTGGGCATACACATGACCGAAATCTAGGTTGAGGTTGGGTGTGAACTGTGGAGTCAAGATCCTACTGGAGGTACTGGCGCTCTCCCTCTCTCTCTCTCTCTCTCTCTCTCTCCCTGTTGTGTTCATGGAAAAGTAAACTTTAAGAACCCACCAAATACTTATTAGGTTCCTGGGTCAGAGTATATGCTCATTAAATATTTGTTGAATTGACTCATTCATTCAACAAATATTTATTGATTTCTGTCTCTACAGCTCCCTTTTAGTTATTCAGGATTCAGGGTTGAAGGGGCAGACAATGTCCCTGCTTCCTTAGGGTCCACACACTGTGGATGGCAAGGTGCACCTTTTATTAAGTTTTCCTCTCACCACAATTAAGGCCATTCCTAGGAGCATCTACAGCATAAGGCAGTCCATTTTTTGTTGGCACCCATATATACCAAGTCAACATATCATAAACCAAGACTGGCTTTTTCTCTCTTGTGAGCATGTCGTTAGGACATATCCCATTGAGTCACAGATGACTGAGGGAGAGGTGTGGTGTAATGGTGAGCTGAGGGGAGTTACTGTGAGGGTCTGGGCTGCCTGCGTGCCCAGCTCATCTGTGCCCTTTGGTTCTGATTATGTCCAATGCTAGACATCTCCCTCACATTGATATAGAGATCGCCGCTGGGCCTTGACAACTACGTGATTTGTTCTGACATCCCCCAGCCCAAGATGAGCAATTCCAGACACAGGGTCATTCAGTATTTCGTGGTTCATGTGCTCCTCCTTGACAAGAGCCTAGCAACACACCAGAGCTGACTGGACAGTGTATGAGTTTCCAATGTAGGCAGCATTGCCCTGTTTCTGAACCTTAGCGATCTATACTGTCTTTCCATTAAGACTTGCCATAAACTTTTCATGGCATCTTTCCTAACCTATGTGCTCCACGCAAGTAGGGTGTGCTGGATCATGAGATGCAAGAAGCAGCCTTTCTTGTTCAGTGCCCCATTCAAACTGTGACCAGCATTACAGTTTGAGAAATATTACGGATAGGGGACATGCTACCTCCCAAGCCCAAAGAGGTCTGCCAGGTATTCTGCTTAGTTTTTCATTGTGGGAAGTGTGAATTATTGGATCATCGGGAAAGTCATGACACATTTTTGCATAGAAAAATATGTCATGACTGTGCCTATGGCCTAATACAAAAGTTTGCGTTTTACTTCAATGAAATGTTTAAAACACATTGCAGACCACTGCATCTCTAGATAGTCTGCTGATGCAAGTCCCTGAATACTCAGACTTCATCTCTGGGCACATGTGTGCTTCTCCATGTGTCACATTCTGTTCAGAAGGTCCAGTTAACATGATGTCTTCAGTGAGGTGGACCAGTGCAATGTTCCATTCACGTCAAGGCAATCCAAGCCTGATTGCATCACCACCTGATTTCTGTCACTTCTGGATCCAATAATCCCCATTACTGTCACTGAACCAGCCCACCTCCATCAGTAAGCTCCTTGGTGATCTTGGTGCCCCTCTCATCATCACATTTTCTATTTTGGCTAATAAAAAATACCCCAGATCTTCCTATGGGGTCAAAATCAAATCATGAGTTATGCAGCCTTATGTAGTGTGTCTACTCTACCGTGCTTACTCCTCTAAGTCTTTTGATGAATTCCTTCACTATCGGCCAGAAACATGCATACTTCACTTTGTATTTACATACCTACAGCTTTCTCCAAGACTCTGTAAGCCCTCCTAGCAGCATGGTGGTCATGTTGGTACCATTTCCTGGAGTCTTTGCCAGAATAAGTTCTGTGTTATGAGAAGGTGATCCCGTATGGATAAATCCCTTCATCTACAACTTCATGTTCTGCCTGGTACTTAGTGGCTAGCTCCTGTAGTTACTTTGCAATGGGTTGCTTTACTTCTCTGAGCAGGCCCAAGGCTTCCCCAACTAAAAGTGTAACTTAGATTGATTATTGGTCTGGGGTCCATGAGAGCAGGTTAGGGAACATCCTGAGTGGGGCTCTTTTTGTATTGAAAGGGAGAAGTCTGCTATTTTCAAGCAAGGACAAAATAATAGTTTCTTTTTTTAATTTTTTAATTATTATTCATACATTAAATCACTCTACATCATTTAGATTATGAAGAGACTTTCCCCAGCATGATATACACCTCAGTCCAGCCCAGTTGGGACCACCATACACATCCTCATCAACAGATACTAAACTCTATCTGTGTCCCACAAGTGTCTTACCATTCCATTTCCCCCCAAAATTTCCTATGCTCTTCACCTCCCACACTCTATTTCCACTTTGTCTCTAGTGTCCATTGTAATTTTTAATACTTTTATGTTCTCCAGTCTTTCAGTCTCTACCATAGAGTGCAGAAAGTTGGTATATGTTAAGTGGAGACACACAATGTCTCTCTTTCATAGCCTGACTTGTTTCACTCAGCAACAAATCTTCCATATTCATACATTCGTCCACTTTCTATCAAATTCCAGAGCCTTGTTGCTTTTTATGGCTGAATAGTATTCCATGGAGTATACGTACCATAATTGTTCAATTCATTCGTCAGTTTGTGGACATTTGGGTTGGTTCCATGTCTTAACAATCGTGAATAATGCTGCAATGAATATAGATGTGCAAGTACTTTTCTGACTGAGTGCTTTCCTGTCCTTTGGGTAGATACCCAGGAGTGGAATTGCTGGATCATATGGTAGTTCTATTTGAAGGTCTTTGAGGAAACTCCATATCATTCTCCACAGTGGTTAGACCAATTTACATTCCCACCAACAGTGTAGGAGTGTTCCCCTTTCACCATATCTCCTCCAGCACTTATCATTATTAGTTTTTCTTAATCTTCACCATTATGACTGGAGTTAGGTGGTATCTCATTGTGGTATTGATCTGCATCTCCCCTACAATGAGGGATGTAGAACATAGTTTCTAAAGGGGAAAATTAGACCAGTCCTGCTAGTACCAGGTTTTTAGAGCACAATTCTCATCTTGAGAAGGCTTTGCCCCCCAAGAAGACTTTGGACAATGTCTGAAGACTTTTTTTATTGTCACAGATGGAGGGAGGGCCTAGCAGCTACTATCATCTAGTACACAAAAGCCAGGGATGCTGCTGAACTTCTGATGATGCACAGGACAGCTCCCTTGCAACCAAAAGCTCCCAGCCCCAAGGCCAATAAAGCAGATACTGATGAATCTTAGTTTAAGAGGATTTGAGCAAACGTGGCTTTTCAGGCGCATCATGCAATGATGTCCCTATCACTATCTCAAGGTCCTGCTTCTTCCTAATCAGGTCCCTGACCTTGGCACAGCAGACCTGCTCTGCTTCTCTGGAGTTCTGCTGATTAAACTCTGGACTGGTCCTCAGCTTGTTCTGTCTTTTAACTATAAGAGATGAACATCTCCATAGGTTTCCAAGGGGGGGGGGTCTTCTGGCTTTCACACTGAATTTTTAATTTCTGATTAATCACTCTCCGCCTCCTAGTAAAGAATCAACTATTGGGACCAGCAGTTAGTGTAATGGCTATGTCACTGGACTCCCATGTAGTTGACCACGGTTCACATCCTGGACCCGGTGACTTAAAACTCATGCTGAGCACGTGTGTATGAATGCCCAAGATCTCGAGAGGAGAATGGAGGAGAAGGGATTGTGGCATGGCCATACCCCCTGGGGGGTGATTTCTCACTTTCTATCTTTCTGTCTCTGTCTGTCTGTTGAGCGCACGCACCCTATAGCAAAAAAAGAAAAAGAAAGGAAAAAAAGAATCAACTATCTCCAGCAAAAATCTGTTCATTCCACTGTTCTTCTAATTAATGTTGTCTCTATGTTTCTCAAACATCTAATACATTACACCAACCAGTGCCTTTCCATCCACCAGCATGCCATCAAGATTCCTCCTAGGTAAAAGCTTTAGCAGTTGTCCTACTATCTCATGCTGGGCTACACAGGTCCACTCCCACAGTGATAGGCAACTCAATGCCCACTGGCTGACCAGTGACTCAGCTTCAGAGTTCTATGTCATCACTCACTTTCTCACACTCCTAGTATTGACTGTTAGACTTCATTTCTCCCAAAAGATACCTCGGTGGAGGTTTGTGTATATTGAGTTTATTACGGAGAGCCCATGAATTGAATACATGTGGAAGAAGGAAAAGAAACAGGGGAAAGCAGAAGAGAGAACAGGCACAATTACAACAGCAGTCCAGGGCAGTTTACAAGGAGGTCTGATACTGAGACAGTCTTGGACGGTTGACCAAACTGGGATAAGGGGACAGGTCCTTTGTTCTCCTGCATCAGCCCTTCACATAACTTTAGGTCGTGAATGGAGAGAAATTCCTGGAGAGAACGGAAAGCAGAGAAGCAATGTGAGCGGTACCTCCCATAGGCGGGCAAAAGTCCTTCAATCCAGAAGGGAGATGGATAGCGTGGCACTGCGTTCACTACAGCAGATAACCCACTCAGCTGCATTAAGTGGCCTTACTAGGTGTCCACTTTGCAGTTACGAGTTGCAAGACAGTGCAGGAGAGAGGGAGACATTTTCAGATTTCTTTCTATACAACTGGGAGCAAGCAGAGGGCCTCTTCTCTCTTGGAGCAAGATAGTGTGGCAGGCCATGGGCTGGTGGTACTTTCACCTGGGGCAGGAAGCTAAGAACTGGTTCAGCTCTGTGGCAGAGCTGAGAAGAAATAATAGTTAATGGATGTATAATGAGGGAATAGCAATTTTCTTAACAGCTGTTGCCAGAATTCTTTTTTAGAATGGAAACTTTGTTTAGAAAACTATCTTGATAATCTACTTAGCGTATGAGAATTGAATCTTATGAAAATTCACAGGAGTCTAAACAGCAAGAGATGGTCACTAACGTCCTATATGATGCTAAAAAAAAAAAAAGAAAAGAAAAGAAAAAAGAAAAAAAGGAAAGAGAAAAATAAAATAATTTTGTTCCTGAGAGCAAAGATAATTGAAAACAGCAATATAGTTAATGAAAATATTTCTCCTTCTTAGTAGTCTGATTCAAATAGGCTTACATGGCAGGATCTTGATTGCCAGATATGCAGAGGGGGTATAGCTGCGGGGGTGGACTAAGGCATTGGCTCAGCCATGTCATGAGGGACCCAGGTTCTTTCTCTGTCTTTGCTCAGTCACCCACAGATACAGCTTCATAGTGGCACATCACATGCCAGTGATCCTTGGGGCTTGTTTCTGACAAACAAGAGAAGGTACCTCTCTCCTTTGAGCATCTTTACTTTTATCCTGGGCCACATGACTCACTGAAGACTCACAGCCAAGTTTAGGGCACCCTCTGTCCTGCCTATGGTCTGCTTTCCTTAAAGACTAAGTTAGTTGAGGGACCAGCAGTTAGTGTAATGACTATGTCTCTGGACTCCCATGTAGTCTACCGCGGTTCGCGTCCTGGACCCGGTGGCTTAAAACTCACACCAGGCGCATGTGCGTGCATGCCCAAGATCCCGAGAGGAGAATGGAGGAGAAGGTATTGCGGTGTGGCCATCCCTCCTGTGGGGTGATTTCTCGCGTTCTATCTCTCTGTCTCTCTCTGTCTTTCTGGTGAGCGCATGCGCCCTATAGCAAAAACCTCTCCAAAAGAAAAAAAAGAAAAGACTAAGTTAGTTGAGTAAGTAGAGATACATAATCAAAATGAGGTTCTGTTTGTAGGTTAAAAGAAAAAGAAAAAGAATATTGGGTAGGCAACCAACCAGGTCCTCTCCAAGAACAGAAAAAGAAGGTGTGAGAGAAGAGTTGGCAAATTGAAAAAAAAAAAAAAATTCTGGACAGAAGAGGGTGAAAACTCAGGGACAAAGGACATAAGAACAAATACGTCAAATATGCCATTTGTAGTTATTTATGTTTATGATATGACACTTATTCTCTCTGTGTCTATACTCACAGCTCTTACAAAAACATTTATTATGTTCAGAAATATGTTGTGTAAATAAATTATTTTATTTTTGTTTTACCATTTATTTGTTTTTAATTGATGACTAATAATTGCATATGTTTAAAAGTCAGTGTAATGTTTAGTTAAAGATAATAAGCATACCTATCACTACAGCTACTTACTTTTGTGATAAAAATGTTTATAATGTACTCTGAGCAATTTTAAAATATATAAAACATTATTATTAACTATCGTCACCATGCTATGTAGCAGAGCACTAAAACTTATTTCCCCTGTCTAACCGAACTTTGTGCTTTTTCACCTAGATCTCCTCTTTCCCCGTTCCTCCCTCTACCTCGTCCCAGACTCTGGTAACTGCCATTTCACTCTCTCCTTCTATGACTTTGACTTTTTTAAGATTCCACATGTAAGTAAGACTAAAGATAACAAATGCTGGAGAGAATGTGGATTTTAAAAAAAGTCCCAGAACACCACTCAGAATATAAATTAGTACAGATATTTTAGAAAACAGTATTGAAGTTCTTCAAAAAACTAAAAGTGAAAGTAGAGTTACTGTATAATCCCACAATCCTAACTTCTGGATATGTATCCAGAGAAATTCAAATAAGTATGCTGATGCAATATTTCATAGTGATTGCAGCATTAGTCACAACAGTCAGAATATAAAATCAACCTAAGTGGCCTTCAACCAATAAAGAGACAAAGAAAATGTGGTATAGATACAAAACAGGATACTATTCAGCCTTTAAAAAGAAGGAAATTCCGTCATTTATGGCACATGGGTAAACCTAAGAGAACATTATGCCCAGTGAAATAAGCCAAATGCAGAAGGACAAATGCTAAGTTATTTTGCAAACACTAAGTGGCCATAGTACAAAACAGCAAGCACACAGCACACACAAACACATAAACATAAACAAAGACAAACCCAACAAGCTTTAACTGGAGAAATATAATTACATTTCTGAATAAGTTAAAAAATTCTTTCTGAAATTTTTAGACTAGCAGTAAGACTTGAATCAAAATGACCTAGAAACCAAAGGGCAAGAAACTTGGGTTGGGGCCTGCAGGTGGCATAGTGGTTAAGGGCATTGGACTCCCACATGACTGACCGCAGTTCAAGTCCTGAACCTGGCGGCTTGCTTTCTCATTCTCTCTCTCTCTCTCTCTCTCTCTCTCTCTCTCTCTCATCTCTCTTTCACTGTCCTTCTCTGGTCAAATTTAAATAAATAAATAAATAGATAGATAGATAGATAGGTAGATATAGATAGATAGATAGATAGATAGATAGATAGATAAAGTTAAATAAAATAATTATGTTTTTAAAAAAGAAAAGAAAACTCTGGCTGACATTTAGATTATAGATAGCACATGGTAGGAGGATTATAAATAGGAGGGTATGTGTACATACTAAAAAGTCTTTCAGAAATGTTAAATCTAATTCAAGAAGATAAGCCTCATTCTCCTAAAATATGGTACTTTATATAGGTTTCTATCAAGAAACTGAATGACAAAGGCTAAAATAATCCAAAAGAATGAGTTCCTTTACCATGCAATGGAATACTACACAGCCATAAAGGAAATGAAATCCTGCCATATGACACAAAGTGGACGGACCTAGAAGATAAACGCTAAGTGAAATAGCCAGGTTATGAAGGAAAAATATCATTTGTCCCTATTTAAAATATACTTAATGTCCACACTCTCTGATGGAAACTAAAGGACACAAGCATAGAAATAGAGGCAGTGGTCATGCATACTAAGAGCTGTTCAAGGAAGAGTGGGTGGGCGGTTCATGAGAAAATTCCCAGTGAATGTAAGAACGCATGCAAATAAAGGGAAGAGGCTCCAGGCAGGATGGTGTATCACAGCAGAGGAAAATATAGACAATTTAACATCTATTAAAAAAAAATGAATCAGTAGAACTGTTAGCAATTGTGTGAACATAATGTGATGCTCCATGTTGAAGAGGATGGATATGTGTACATCCTTGATTTGAACATTATAAACCATGTGCATGACTTTTAAAACCATACTGTAATTCATAAACATACATACCAATTATACATAAACCAGCAATCATAATTAAAAATAAATGTTTTTTTATTAAAAATTTAAAAATCTGTTAGTCTATAATTATTTAAATCTGTCTTCTCAAAATTTCCTTTTACTGAAAATAATTATTTTCCCCTGATTATACACAAGACAAGATAGGCCTGAAGGTCTCCAAGACTCTGCTAGTTTAGTTTCTGGATGACTTTGCCTTTCTCAAGAGCCTGTAGAAAATTTCTAGCATGCTTTCAATTTCTTTTGGTATTCTCCATTTTATGTTGACTGATATCTGTTTGAGGATTCCTTTTGCTTTCCAAGCACTGTTTTGTGAACTAAATCATAGGTCTCACAAATACTATCTATCAAATACGTTAGATGTGATGAAAATGTACATTTAAATTGTTACTTCATTCATAAAACTATAGCTTTCAAGATTATGTTTTCCTAATCCATATATATACTAAATATAATTACTGTCACCTATTCTACAATAATTTTTAAAATTTTCTTTTTATTTTAAGTTGACACATAATAAATATACATATCTATGTATGTAAATGTGTTTTTGTAAGTTTGATAGTTTTTTTATAAAATATTTTTTTGAATGCATGAATATAATATATAATGTCAAAGCATGGTAATTAGAATATTCATCTCAAACATTTATTTTTACTTTGTGTTGGGAAGATTCAAGATCCTCTTTTTTTAAAATATTCTGAATATATAATAAATTGTTGTTAATTGTATTTAAGCTTTGTGCTATTGCACACTGGAATTTTTTTCTTCTGCCTAACTATAGTTTTTTTTTTCAGTTAACCAATATCTCTCTGTTCCCCCTTCCCCTTCCTAGTTGCAAGTAATTACTATTCTACTCTACATCTGTGAGGTAAACTGTTTCCAGTTTCTACATATGAGAGTGCAATTATTGTCTTTCTATGCCTGGGCTATTTCATGTTTTGTAATGTCTTCCGGGCTAGTCCATGTCGCCATAGTTGACAGGGTTTCATTCTTTTTGTGGCTGAATAGTATTCCCTTGTGCGTGTGTCAGCACGTGTGTATATGCACACTGTATTTTCTTTATCTATCTGTCTGCCGAGGGGCACTTAGGCTGATTTCTTTCTTGGCTACTGTGAATAGTGCTGCAGTGAATAAATGGAAGTGATCTTAAAGAGATTCAACAAGGTAGAGGAAAATAGAATACAGATAATCATTAATCATTTTTGACTGCCTTCTTTAGAAAATTGGAAAGTGAGAAACTTATCTCATGTTTTAAGTGTTAAGATTTTTGGGGAGAGGGGAGTGGAAGGTGGCATGTTGGTTAAGGGTGCTGGATTAGCACATGACTGACCACAACTCAAGTCCCAGATCTTGTGACTTGCTTTCTCACTTTGCCTGCCTCACTCTCTTTCTCTCTCTGTCTGGTCAAATTTAAAAATCATAATAACAAATAGAATTAAATAAATAAAAATTCTTTAAAAAAATTTTAGGGGGTGGGACTAGCAGTTGGCATAATGGCTACGTTGCTGGACTCCCATATATTTGACCGTGGTTCGAGTCCTGGACCCGGTGACTTAAACTCATGCCAGGCACGTATACGTGCATGCCCAAGATCCCAAGAGGAGAATGGAGAAGGGATTGTGGCGTGGTCATCCCTTCTGGGGGATGATTTCTCGCTTTCTGTCTCTGTCTCTCTCTGTTTTTCTGGTGAACAAAAGTCTCTCCAAACAATAAAAAAAATTTAGGGGAAAGAAACATATTCATTATAATAATAAGGTTATATAAAATTATCAATTTATCACATAGATAAATAGCACTTTTATCTTAAATATTCATCTATATAGTCATGCATTCATGAATAGAATAGTTACGTTACTTTAAATTTCTACTTGAAGTAAAACTGATTATTGTTTTTAAAGCCTTAGATAAGAGACTTAATTTATCCTTCTGATTCCTACAGGAAATTCTATATGTGTGTGTATACACTAATAAAGTGGAAATACAGATAAAACACGTTGAAGATATGTCAGATGAAGAGAACTCATTGACATTAAAGTATTGCCATTATACTTGATATCTTTTTCAATTTTCTTTTTGGTGGGGTGAAAATGGTCTGGTGTATAGATTAGATAGAAGAATAATATTTCCTCTGTCTTAATGAAGTCTTAATTAAGCACAGTGTGTAAGGAGGTCATGAAAAGATTTAGAAGTCTCTTTTCCTCTAGGCCTCAAAACACATGCCTGCTATTGCAGTTGATCAAGAAGGCGGCTTTTCTTCATAGCAAGGCCAGCTCTATCGCTCTGTTTCCTACTCACAGATTTCCTGCCCACTACTTCATAGACCTCACTGAGATAAGTCTTGAAATTTCTCCATCATCTTTCTACCTATCTCTAACATAATTCCAGGTGTTAAAAAAGGTACTAATGTCTCCCGCCAGCAGGTGGGATGGAAGTTAAGATGTTGGGCTCCCACATGGCCAACTGTGGTTTTAACCTCAGGTTCCGTGGCTTGAAACTAATGCCATGCGTGTGTGTGCCCGTCCAAGATCCTGAGAGAGAATGGAGGAGAAGGGATTGTAGTGTGGCCATCCCCACTGGGGAGTGATTTCTCACTTTCCCTTTTTCTCTGCCTTTCTTTCTCTTGAGCAAGTGCATGCATCCTATGGCAAGAAATTAAAAAAAAAAAAAAAAAAAAAGAAAAGAAAAGAAAGGTACTTTCATAAAATATTTAAAGACTCGGCTATTTAATTTCCAGATTTCTTGATAAATGATCTTTTTAATTTGTTTTATTTATTATTTTCATTATTATTTAATTTGCTATAGGGCATGTGCACTCATCAGAAATAGAGACAGAGAAACAGAGAGAGGAAAAGTGAGAAAACAAGCCACCATGTCCAGGACTCATACTGCAGTTAGCCATGTGGAAGTTGAATGTCTTACTTATTTATCTCGATCCAGATATGCCTCTATACACATTTACTTAGACTCTTAATATTACTAAGAATGTGCTACAGGAAGAGAACTTAATAAGATATGTGCCCCCAGAACCTCAGTATTATAAGAATGTATAAGGTATGGTGGTTGAGATGCTGGCTCTCACATGGCCTGCTCCATGGTTCAAAACCCAAACCTGGTGGCTTGAAAATTACGTGAGACACGTGTGTGCATGCTAAAATCCCAAGAGGAGAGTGGAAGAGAAGAGATTATAGGATGGCAATGCCCTCTGGGGGATGATTTCTTACTTTCCCTTTCTCCTTCTCTGTCTCTGTCTCCAGGTAGCGTAAGTGCCCTATAGCAAAAAAAAAAAAAAAAAGTTGGATGTCATTTTTGTACGGTGTAGGCCAGTGGTTCCTGGCAAGAAACAGGTATTCGTGCCACTCATGAGACATTTGTCAATGCTGGAGATAATTCTGGCTGTCACAACTCAAAAGACATGGCAACAATATGCCACTGGAAGGTCGTAGTTAGAGGTAAGGGAAGCAGTTGAACACCCTACACAGCCCAGAAAGGCCCCTCAACAAAGGGCCAGCCTCCAGTGTCACTAGTGCAGAAACTGCCAAATTCAGGGGAGGAAAGAATGTGGAATCTGCTTGAAGCCCTAGATTAGAATTCAGATCTGCTGACCACAGGACACATCGAATCAATGAGTTCATCTCCTTGTGGAATACATGATGAGTTCATTTGTCCAAATGCAGAAAATTAAAACTACCTTAAATAGTAGGTTTAATTGTCTTTATGCTGGGTACACTTGTAAATTAAGTGTCCGATGAAAAATATATAATGACATATAGTTCCTATTTTGTAACCCATCAGAGATAAAATAAAAGTACATCTGATATAGTTTTCTCTACCACCTAATTAAATCCGTTCATACTTTCTTTGGTCTCTGAAAACGTAATCCAGCAAAGGTAGAGGAACTTCAATATGTTTCCCTTTTTGCTACCATTCTGTGTTTTATATCCCATTTCATCAGGCAGAGAATAGAGGGAAGTGTTACTTATGTTATTTCTCCCAGGCCAGATAAAACAAACCTGGCAGGAGCAGATGTTAAATTGAAGCCTATGAAAAGTTAAGACTATCTTCTGTAATTGAAACCTTAGGGAGGAAGGCTTGAGACGATTCTCAATGGACATGGAATACCAGCACAGGAGTTAATACTCAAGTTCATTTCTTACACAGTCTTACACATGAAAACAAAGTAACCAATAGCTAGCCATGAGTGTGGGTAAGAAATTATTGTACCTAATGAACGGAAGTCCTCAGGTGACATCCCAGCCTCAGCTCTTGTCCCGTAGAAACCCACAGCCAGTCTTTCTGGACTTTTCCTAGGCATGTCAAGCAGGGGAGGTTCTGTCAACTCACATTCTTTAGTTCATGGGATATTTGGAGTGTATCCTTTCCAATGTTTGCCTATGTGATGAATGCTCAGGGCAGCCATCCAGATTAATGCAGTGTTGAAGGCTCTTGAGTCACTCTTCTTAGTCCCATCGTCACTTCCAAGCACTCAGCCCTTCTTTACTACTATTGAATATCTTGTGATGATATATATTGGGTTTCTTTTCTGTAATCATTCTACTTGACCACACAAAGAATGCTCATTGTGCTTAAATCAAAGTTCTATGTATTCATTGCTTATGTGTATGGCATGTGTACGTACATTCATTTCATATATATTTATATTTTTAAGGTTTTTGCCATTGGGTGCATGTGCACAACAGAAAGAGAGACTGAAAGAGGGAAACTGAGAAATCTCTCCTCAGGGGTATGGCCAAACTGCAATCCCTTCTCCTCCAGTCTCCTTTCAGGATTTTGGACATGTACATACATGTGTCCAGCATAAATTTTAAGTTATTGGGTCTGGGACTTAAACAGTGTTTGGACATGTGACCGTCCAGTGCTTTAACCACTATATCACCTGCTGACCCCATCTCACGATTTTTAAAAGCTAAAAAAATATAGAGAGAAGTTTTTAGAATTCTGAGCTGTGAACTCAGGAGTTAAAATTATTGCACCACCTCTTCCTAGTTGTATGATCTTAGGCAACCCATTTAACCTCTTTATGATTCAGTTTTTGTGTCTGTAATATAATAGAAATGATTACTTCTGCCTTCTAACTTTATTTTGATTATTAGATGTGCTAATACATGAAAAACCACCTAGAACAGTCCCTGACTTATCAGTAAGATTTCAAAACAATTATCCATTGTTATTAATAATCATTTTACTTGACTTACATAATAATATATGCATAATATAATGTTGATCTTGTATTTGAAGATGTCGATGTAGTGGTTCATTATCACTTCATAGGTTTTCTCACCTATACTTGTCAGACACAGAAATTGGGAGCAAGAGTTTTGTTTGCTTGTTTTTCCCTATTGTGTCAAGGAAGACAATCTTCCTCGAGTGAAATGGAAGACTCAAATTTTCTTTAAATATAGGTAAACAAAATAGCAGAAAGAAATGCAGGACAAAAACTAGCAGGAGGCATAAATGTTTAAAGCTCTGAATAACCACATGGCCAACTGTAGTTCGAATCTCAAACATGGCGGATTTAAATTCATCACAGGTGTGTGTACATGTGCCCAAAATCTCAAGAGGAGAATGGAATCAAGAAGGGACTGCTGCATGGACATCTTCCCTGGTGGGGTCATTTATTGCTTTCTGTCTCTCTGTCTCTTTCTGTCTTTCTGATGAGCACATGAACTCCATAGCAAAAATCTCTAAAAATACAAATCTTGACATGGAATTATTATTATTATTATTATTATTATTATTATATTTAGTTTTGCAATAGGGTGTATGCACTCACTGAAGAGAGACAGATGGGAGGGATTGAGAAATCACCCCTCTGGAGGGGACAGCCACACTGCAATCTCTTTTCCTCCATTCTCCCCCTCAGTATTTTGGGCATACACTCACATATACCCAGCACATTTTTTCATGAGATTTGAACCATGTATTGGCCATGTGGGATCCAGATGCCACCACACACCCTGCTGGCCCAGACACAGAATTATTTTTAACATGACCAATATTTGTGAGCCAAATGTTTTTTTATTTTATTTTATTTTATTTTTTTTGGAGAGGTTTTTGCTATAGGACACGTGCGCTCGCCATACAGAGAGAGACAGAAAGCGAGAAATCACCCCCTAGTGGGGATGGCCACGCCGCAATCCCTTCTCTTCCATTCTCCTCTTGGGACCTTGGGCACGCACTCACACACGCCTGGCATGAGTTTTAAGCCACTGGGTCTGCGACTCGAACCACAGTCAACTACAAGGGAGTCCAGCAACATAGCCATTATGCTAACTGCTGGTCCAGAGCAAAATGTTTTAATAAAAAGTAAGATGGTAAAGACTCTCCAGAGCAGGTATGGCTGAAAAACAACTAAGCAGAACTTTTCCTAGAAAAGTAATTGCTCCTAACATTCTTGGATCTCTGGATGAGAATTATGTTTATAAGTTTCGCAAATACAAAAGGTCTTGACAAAGTTCATGAAAAATATATATTATGAATAAAGTATGTGTGGATTTCAAGTCTTTTGCACCAAAATGAACTAGTACTATAACTCCATTTTTCCATGGACTGTTTGACATCTTGTTTTTCTCAAACCTTGAAAGGAAACGGAAGAAAACGTAGTAGGAAGTGGAACTTGGTCTACACTGTGAGTTGCAGAAGGAGGAGACCGTGTGGCGATATTGCCCACCATTCTGGTGCAGAAAAGAAATGACAAAACATCACAGGAGACAGAGGAGAGATCAGGACACTTGTTCCTTGTTTGTGACTTCTGTATTTCTTTCAAGTTGTGTTTTGCCAGTTACTTGCATAGACTAAACTCTCCTGAGCACTCATCTTCTTTCCACCCCATCTTCATTCTTACTAACTCCATTTCATTGGTGCCTTTTCTTCTTGCCCATCCTCATTTTTCAATACTTTTGCCTCTTTTTTTTTTTTTTTTTTTGAGAGGTTTTTGCTATAGGGTGTGTGTGCTCACCAGAAAGACAGAGAGAGACAGAGAGACAGAAAACAAGAAATCCCCCTCCCAGGGATCATGGCCACGCTGCAATCCCTTCTCCTTCATTCTTCTCTCAGGATCTTGGGCACTCACACACAGGCGCCCAGTGTGAGCTTAAACCACTGGGTCCGGGACTCAAACGACGATCCACTACATGGGAGTCCAGCGACATAGCCATTACGCCAACTGCTGGTCCCACTTTTGCCTCTTTCTTTAAACTTTAATTTTTGGCCTCAAATTTGGTACAATGTCATTCTGAGTTCTGTGTCTTCATGCCTAATATTGATAACAGACACAAGTCATACAGAAACACTCTCAAAGTTTCTCCAGTTCCCCCATGCGTATATTTTCCCATGGGGCCATAGATATTACCTGAACTTCACTGTGAAAGATGCATTTTTAATTATGGTTCTAGAATTTTAGAACTTCAAGTGCTCTCCAGGTTTAAACATTGCATTTTGTTCTATTCAGTCAGATTCTCACTCTTGTTTTTTGTCTTTTGCTTTTCATTTACTTAGATCTTACTCCCTCACCTCCCCAGACCAGCTCTTTCCAGAAGAATGTCTATGGGATTAGTGAGGCATTCCCAACCGAGGACCAGGTATCTGGAAGAACATGGCATACTGACCCCTGGCTCTGATGCCCTCCCTCCCCCTGCTCAAACTGCCACTGTAAATGACGTGTCCTCTGAATCTCCTGCTGCCACCAGCAGGACACTGGGATACATCATGTCAAGTTTCACCTTCACAGAGATGGCAGTGGTAGGGATTCACCTATTAAGATATAAGCAGAGGAGGAAGGGGAGACTCTGTGTCAGATTGTCCAGTCAGCATTTCAGCTGTTTTCTTTTCTCATCAACCAGTGGAACTGGCTGTTTGGCTGTCAGGATAAGAGAAGACTTGCATAGAGCTCCCTTTCTTCCTCTTGTGAAAGAGGTAACATGCATATGAGTAATAGGGACTCCCAGTCTACATCAGCTTCTTCGAATTAAAAATAGAAAGCAGAGACTTCACTGGCCACTGTGGCAGTTTTAGGAGTAAGATGAAATTTCTTTCTAATTTTCACAAATCTCTGAGTTTCTTTAGGGCTGGCACAGCGCATGGGAAAGGTGATTTTGAGAGACTGCATCAGTTTTATACATACACTTTAAAAGACAACACGCACTCTGTTTAAGCTATCTCTATCCTACCAACTCAGAAACATCTGTGGTTTCAAAACTAGCAATACTTTAGTAATGGAATCTCAAGATGTATAGCTACATATTTGCCTAACTAATTTTTAAAAGTTTAGGGAGAGACAAGGGACCATAGCTAGGCAATAAAAAGCCTCTTTAAAGGTTTTTTGTTGTTGTTGTTGTTGTTGTTGTTGTTGTTTTGTTTGTTTGTTTTTGCTTCTTCTGCAAATACCTTCCCATATTAGCCAAAGCTGTTGGCTTTATTTTTCCAACATATTTCAATGTGACATCTTTATCTTTTGTATGTCTTCCCACCACTGACACAGTACTGTTTACTATTTAAAACCAAGTTCGAATCTCACTCACAGTCATGTTTTCTGATAACCTCGCTAGTTTTAATCTCCCTTTCCAATGCTTGCTTAGAAAACTTCTAGTCCTTACTACTATCTAGTAGGTTCATATAATGCAAAAATCTACAAACATTGAAGTGCCTATAAAATGCAGCTTCTTAGCCTCTATTCTACTTAATTTCTTAATAAATCTGGAGTGGAGGGACCAGCAGATGGCATAATAATTACTCCCATATAGTCGACTGAGGTTCAAGTTCCAGACATTGGGCTAAAACGCATGCTGAGCACATCTGCTTGTGTGCCCAAAATCCTGAGAGGAAAATGGAGGAAAAGGGATTGTGTCATGGCCATTGCCTCTGGCGGGGCGATTTCTTCCTTTCTGTCTCTCTTTCTCTCTGTCTCTCTGGCAAGCACATATGCCATATTGTAGAAATATCTCTATAAATAAATAAATAAATAATAAATAAATAAATAAGTCTGGAATGGAACCCAGGCGTATCCCTTTCAGCAAGCATACTAAATGTATCTGATATGGATCATGTGCAGAACCTCTTCCATTGTATTCTACTGAATGACAGAGATTTAACTTTACCCTACATCCTTCAAACAATGCCTTAAATTTAAATAATATCAATGCGTTAATGTCTATAGTTTCCTCAGACATAGCAAAATCAACTTAAAAGTACTATATTAGGAAGAAGGTTACTCAGAAGAGAAAAATAAAATATAAAGCAGTATTTGTCTTTTATAATTGAAAGAGGACAAAAAGAAGGTTCACACCAATGATTATCATTAAATATTGATTTACTTAGGGTCAGATACTCTCCTAATATTTGGGTATACTTCTTTTTAGGGGACACCTAGGATTCTTTATTTTCTACCTGTCATCCCTTGTGGTAAAAGTGAATACTGAGAACTGAAACCTAAAAATTATAAGGATGCCGTAGGATATCTTGTTGAACGAAAACCAATTTTCCTGGTGAGAAACTTGGTTTCATTTTTTATTTTATAAATGTTGGCTTAATACTGATTATGTGTCATAGAAAAGCCCCACAACATTCACTACATCAAATGCTGTGAAAATTATCCAGCTCATATTATACCTCTAAGCACTTCACCAAAATGTAATAATTTCCTGAAACATAAAGGAAACTTTTCCCCATCTTTATTTTTTGTCGAGTGAGAGTACTGGGTTTATACTTCAATTCGTACATTCAAAACTAGAGGCAGTGAAACCACTTTATTTCCCTTCCCTGGTGGTGAAGTTGGGTGGCTGGGGGAGTGGTCCAAGAGCTCTGAAGTCTCTGCCCCTAGGATCTCTGGTTCCAGCTTCCTGGGTATCAATGGAAGCAAACCATCTCAGTGATGCCCAGAAGATGAGAATCCAAATCAGTGATTTAAAGAACCAGAAAATCCAATTTCTGGAAGGTTCAATGCATATATTCCTTGGTCTGAAAATAATTTGTGCAGATACTCTATTAAACTAGCTATAAACTTTCTTACAGCAAAGATGATTCCTCAGCCTCTCAACAGGAAAGCTTTATACCTATTTCTGGACCTAGACTTTTTCTTCCAATGGTTACCACATGTTTGTTGCTTTCCTGACTAAACCTTACTGCAAAGCACTCAAGAGATAGGGGCTAGTAGAAGGATTTAAAAATGGATTATCATGCCCTCTCCAGATGAACTGCAACAACTGAACTGTTGTGCGAACAGTATGTCTGCCCACAACTCTGATGTCCCGTCTCTAGAGGTTAGCTGCTTTGACTTGATCTTCCTTGAGCTTTTTTAAAGCAAGTTTCATTCTCTCGAGCAGAGAGCCTCTTTTTGAGACATATGGCTGGCTGCTACATCTTCTCAATTTTTTGTCTCTTATCATGGCTTCGTTCACACACTGTATCTTAAAAGAATGGAGGTCTACCTGCTATACTAGGGTCAGATTGGACCTTGTATTGCTTTCCTTGGAGAATGTCTCACTTTGGTTTTTGTCGTGCTTTTCAGGCTTCACAAGAAAGTTCTAAGCCTTTTAGCCACCTTCCTAGCAGACTGCCTGAGGCCTTATATTCCTGATACCATCTGCAGGTTGAAAGTATGACTACAAAAGTCTTTATTTTATATAGAAGGGGTTAGATAACCAGGGCGTCTTTTTCCAAGATTGACAATCTATAGTGTTGAGTTTTTCTCTATTTTTATTTTCACATTTTTTCTTTTTTCTTATTTTTATTTATTTATTTATTTATTTGAGAGGCTTTCACTATAGGGAGTGTGCACTCGCCAGACAGACAGAGACACAGAGATAGAAAGTGAGAAATCACCCCCCAAGGGGGATGGTCACGCCACAATCCCTTCTCCTCCATTCTCCTCTTGGGATCTTGGGCATGCATGCACATGCGCCCAGCGTGAGTTTTAAGACACCGGGTCCGGGACACAAACCGTGGTCGACTACGTGGGAGTCCAGCGACATAGCCATTACGCTAACTGCTGGTTCCCATCTTTACCTCATTTTCTTTCCCTCTTATCACTCTTCTTTCTTCTCTCTCTTCATTTCTTTTCATTGTGAAATTTGGGACAGTAAATATTTTTGACATCACAAGAGACCACAGTCATTCCCCCAATTCTTCAATTGTCTAAAAATGCGAGTCATTTCTATTTACTTTCTTATAAACCATGTCTCTGTCCCCCAACCTCACCTGTCTAGGACCTACTCTATTTCTAACTGGTTAGAGATTTGGTGGTCCCCATTTCTTTACAGTATTATCTTTATCGTATTCTTTTCAGTATTGTCCAATACCTAGTCCTCAGAATGATTGCTTTAAGTCAAATATACACACACACACACACACACACATAAGTCAAATATGCACACACACACACACACACACACACACACACACACTATATAATATTATAGATAGATAGGAAGATAGATTTGCTAATGATTTCTTGGACATATATCTCAATACTGACCTATGAGTTCTAAAATGTCCAGTGGGGACTTCTTTGAAAGCACAATTTGCAGATTTTATTTTCCTACTTAGTGATCTACCAAATATTTCACACATTGTTTTTCAGTTTTCCAATATAGAGTGTTCTCTTAAATCTCCCAAGTCTAGGGAATATTAAATTCCTCATTTAGTTTTTCCCACATTTTATTGTCATATTTAATTATTTTATCCATCTGGAATTCCTTTTGACCACTATTCAGAGTTACAGGTCTTGATTTATTTTTCTTCCCAAAATGCTAACCAGCCATTCAACCGCCATTTACAGAATAATCCTTGCTTCCCTGCTGCTTTGATAAAATAAATCTTACATATAATAAAGTCTGTTTCAGAAGACTCTCTTCTGCTCCATTTAGCTTTGCTTTGTAGTTCGCAAGACACTTTACCATACATTATCTCATTTCATCCTTCCCACCCCACACTGATTGCCTGCCTCACCCCCTGCTGCTCCGCCTGCAATGCAAACATCAAACAATCTGACTTGTCCCATCCCTGCCTCTTAGATAGGAACAAAACCCTGAAAGGTGAAGCCACTCTTAACTAACCCTCCCAGCCATTCAGGACTGGGGAGACATGGACCATTTCAGTCTTCACTCACACTATGCCTCTGTGCCCCAGGACCTCTCGGCCCCACACTGGGTAAAACACTGGTTGCCATTTGTCTTGGCTTCAGGGTCATCTGGGAGCCTTCTTATGGGCTCCCTCAAACTATGGACCATTTTGTACGTCCACACTCGCCTTTTGGGTTCTTCTGGTGGCTTCTGCTTCTCTAGCAGAGGGAAGCGAGTTGTGGATGCAGACAGAGCCGTCTGTGTCTGTGTCTGCGTCTCAGCCTGTGTCTACTTGGCACTGACTGGAGTTCTGCTTTCTCTCAGTGCATTTGTGCGGTGACACATATTCTCCGGTGATTAGATTAACGCTAGCAAAGCCAATATGAAAAACCCACACAGATTACCACTGTCACCCGCAGTAATTACATTTATTCATTTCCATTTAGCCAAGTTTTTACAAGCCGAGCAAGGGGCCAAATAAGCAATAAACACAGAGGCAAGAAATTAAAATGCTGATCTGTTTGCTGTGAAAACAATCAAACTATCATCTTTCTTTAGGCACCTCATTCATCATCGGAGAGGGCCACACTGGTGAAATGGAGGTTGGGAGCCTAATGTTATTACATGTAAATTCACTAACATGAAATTACTGCCCCTGATGTGATTTTACTAATAAATTAGTTCATTTCTACCTTTTCGCTAGAGACTTTAGGGACCGTGGAGAATTGTACATGTGTCTCCTAATCTCGCCTGCTTTATTTCAGGCTGACTAGCTGTTAAATTTCTCTTTCTTTTCACTCCCTCCCATCTGATTCTTTAGGTTTTTTTTTTTTCCTTTTTTTTTTTTTTTTTTTTTTTCCTTTTTTGATAAACAATTTTTTGGTTTTTTTTTTTTTTTTTCTTTTCTTTTTTTTTTTTTTTTGCTATGCCTTATTAGATAAACATGCCATACAATTTGTTGTCTTCACATGTAGTTTGAAAATAAGCAGCTTAAGGACACATTCTCTTTCTCAGGCAATGAGAACAGCATTGGGAAGCTTTATGAATATAATGGTTCTCGGCAGTTAGTTGGCAGCTATTACTAATTCATTGCCGGGTGTGGTGGTTTTTCTCATTTCTGTATAAATTTTCAATTTGAAAGCAGGATGGAGCCAAACTTGGCCATGTCAAGCAGCTATTGAAGCAAGGAAATCAATCTGCAAGCGGCTCCCTTGACTTGCTAGCCACTCTCCTGTGTCTTTAAAGTAGCAGAATGCACAGTGGAAGGACAGCTGATGGCTCACAGAGGACAGGCGCTTAGTCTCCCCCGATCGGCTGCCTCCATGGGACACGCACAGAGATGCCTTGCCTATGGATAATGGCCTGTTGCCTACACATAGAATATTTTATTTATTTATTTATTTACTTTAAGATTTCATCTGTTCTGCTATTTTTCCCTAATCCAGCATCACAATCTGTTTTTCCAAGACTACAAGTGGTTTGTATGAACATGACTTTGGGGCTACCAACGAATAGGCGGGAATGGTGAGAGAATTGGAAAGGAGAGAGAGACAAGTCTTTGGGGAAAGCCCCCCCCCACACACACACACCTCCATGCTCTGTCTTTTGCCTCCAAATGGAGATTCTGTAAGATGTGGCCCAATTTTGAGCCCTTAGGGATACGTAGAATATGCACAATAGCATGTTCATGCTTTGTACAGCAAAAACGTGTTAAGAAAGTTTCTTTGATGCAGTGGTTCAGTGAAAATCAAAGCCATGGAAATGGTAGGCATTACACATCACACCCGCTTTCCACGTGATCACTGAATGCATTCCCACTACAGCATTAGGCTGATGTGTTAATAAAATAAGCCAACGTGAACAAGAAATAGTTAACTTTCGTACTTATCGAATTTAACTTTATACCATGAAAAGTTATAGAATGAGGGAAATGATGCAGTGAATTTCAGAGTTAGTAACTATTTGATTAGAATTATTAGATAGCAGAATATTCAGGTTAATTGACTTTTCATTCATGAATAGAAATAGTGAATTATCATTTTGAAAATAACCCCATTCAATAGACATCTACTGATCTACTGCTTCGTACAGAACTCTAAGCTGAACGCGGCGTTAACAATGAATAAGTCTTGGTTTTTAGCACTTACGAGATGCTCACATTCTGCTAATTCCTGGGGACACCATTATGACTCACATCATATACCCACAGAAACTTGCGCTGCTTTTTATAGTTCTTATCACTGTGGGCCACTGAATATTTTTTTGACTATTTCTGTCATATCTGCTTTCAATTATACTATGTTCTTCATTAGAATAGGGGTTTCAGTTTTTCACCATTGTATATACCAAGCATTCAATAAAAGCAAATTGGATAGCCCTATAGAAATGGGGGTACTATAGAACTTGCTTTAAATCAATAGTGTGTTAAGACACATTATTAACACACATGACCGAGAACTATTTACTGAGCATCTATTACATGTTTGGTACAATGGTAAGTGCTGGACAAATCATATGTCCTCACAGAGCTTATATTTCTACAGAGTGGCTAAAACAAGGAATATGCTTCAAATCATGAGAGACCATGTTTGTTATATTATTAAAATAAACCCTTATATTAGAAGTCTATTTTATCCTTTGTAACCAATAATTTTGTTCCAATTTTATCCATTTCTACTTTCTTAGTGTAGCACTAGAACTAAGAAATGACATTAATATATTATAACATATATAATATATATATACACATGTTTACTTAAATGTAAAATGTATACTTTAAAGATTCTGACTAGTCACTGTAGCGTTGAAGGAAGTGGCATTTTTCCTTCCTTCACCCTGTTCCTTATTCTGTCTAATCCTGCTTCTTCTGCATGACATGGCTTTGAGAGTCCCTTTCCTTCCATTGGGCTAACACTATTTGCATTGACGGATTTACCATCTGAGATGTGGGTATTCCCAGGTCTAATGGTGAGCCTCACTGGGACCCAGGCTGGTTAAAGGAATGCCTTCACTACCTGCTGTACGCATTCTCTATTCCTGTTTCCTTACTTTTGATCATGTTCTTTCCCTTCTCCATTTCTTCCCTTGTTTGAATTCTTTCACACATTAATTCCTTCTTTATATATTATCTTCTTTGTAAGGTCTCTCTGACCCAGGCATCAAACTACCTCCCATTGACCCAGGATTACAGTTCATCTGGCAAATAATCATCCTCTGCTTGGGACCAACCCACATGGCCATTTATATCATTAGCTCAATTGTTTTCACACTTTCTTGCACTTTGTGTCTTTTCTCTCAACCAGAACCTGATTTTCTTGGGGAAAATACTTTTGTGTTAAGCACATTGCCTATTGTAGTACTGCCCTATGACAAGCATCCAATAAATTTTATTAAATGAATGCAAAGACAAATGAATGGAGCCTTGAAGTTTGGTTCTTCCAAACTATCTCCAGAGGAAACTATCAATTGAATGGACATTAAGAATCTACATCAAGATTCTCTTAGCCTTGGGGAACCAGCAGTTAGCGTAATGGCTATGTTGCTGGACTCCCCCGTAGTCGACTGCGGTTCGCGTCTCGGACCTGGGGGCTTAAATCTCATGCCTGGCGCGTGTGCGTGCGTGCCCAAGATCCCGAGAGGAGAATGGAGGAGAAGGGATTGTGGCATGACCATCCCCCCGGGGGGGGATTTCTCGCTTTCTGTCTCTATGTCTCTGTCTGGCGAGCGCACACGCCCTATAGCGAAAACCTCTCCAAAAAAAAAAAAAAAAAAAAAAAAAAAAAAAAAGATTCTCTTAGCCTTGCTTTATCCTCTCTTTCCTACTTCAGAATCAAAAATGATAGAGAGGACCATGTTCTTTTCTAAGTTTGTTGAAGTATCCAAAATGATAGAATAGCTGAATAGACACAGTTAAGACACATCTTAACGCCCTTCTAAACAACAGGACTTTTGTTCATATTTTCTGTCCACATTTAATTTTTTATTATTAAGTCTTAATATGTCAAAACCATCATATTAATGTAAAAGACAAATGCTGTTTTAGGAAAGTATTCTTTTTTTATTTATTCACTTTCCATCTTAACATCCCACTCTCGAGCACGAAGTTCAGTGTCATTGAGCACAAGCACATCCCTACGGAGTCGTCACCACTCGCCGTATCCAGAATGTTTCCATCATCTCAAACTGAACTTCGGTAACCATTAAACACTAACTCTCCTTTCCCCTGGAAGCAGTACTGTTAATCATCGAAATATCGGTAACACTTACAGTAAGTTTTCTTACTTTACTGATATCTAAATCAATAGCATATTGATGAAAAATAATCTCAATTTAATTGAAAAGTTGAATACTTTCTCACAGAGGAATTGCTGCATGTTGAAAGTAAAAATGTTCATGTAGCGTTAGGAACAACTTGCGCAAGAAAAGTGGGAGTTATTATTTGGCATGTGCTTCCTCTACTTACATGAGTTATAAGAAGAAGGATAAGAGAAGAAACTAGCAGCTACAGTAAATGTATATGTGTAGCATGTATAGATTCTTAGGAAATGACTTAGAAAGCATGCCAAACCCTCGGTTTGGTATCTTTGAGATGGCATTTTTTTAAAGAAATATTTTATTTAACTTTATTGATTTATTGGTTTATTTTAATTTGACCAGAGAGGTATAGAGAGAGAGGGAAAGTGAGAAAGCAAACTACCAGGTCTGGAACTCGAACCACGGTCAGTCATGTCGGAGTCCAGTGCCCTTAACTACCATGCCATCTGCTGGCCCTGGGATGGCATGTTTTAATTTACTTCAG
>NW_006208319.1:1386671-1443904 GCF_000334495.1 Tupaia belangeri chinensis
TTAGATTAAAGACAGGAGATGATGGAGAGTCTGTACACATTTGTGGTCATGTGTAGGTCCCTGGATTCTCTGTATTATCAAAGAACATGGCCACTTTCCTCTAGCCTTCTGAAAAACATGAGTTACTTCACTCCTACTATTTTTCTCATGCTTCATAGCATTCTAGGTTAATCACCAATATCATGATATGTACTTAGAAACCCTCCACATGCCTACTAAGCATAGGTACGGTTTACTGTTAGTGTAATAATATAGTGTTATCTTGCTCAACAACTGTAATTTCCATGTTCTTATTGATTGTAATTTATAACCTCATTAGCTTTCTAAACTGCCATTAACTAATGATGGACTCCGTGGGCTTAACAGCTCTTTGAAATCAGTTACTGACAAGTTGGCCCCAGAAGCATTTATCAAAAGGGTAATGGATCCCTATTGGAGCGACAATAAATTAGGTTATGCTCTTATCGAATTAAACAATGGATGAAGGAAAATTAGCTATCAATAAACATCTATAAAGCCTTTCCGATTATTCCCAGTCAATTATATCAATTAGAGATCAAACAGGGAACCCCTGCAGTATGTTAAATAGGACTAACCAGAACCCAAAGAGGCCAAATTGTGTTACAAAATGCAACACCAGGGGCAGCTGCCAAAGAGGTAATCATTACTGTCATTGACAAAAGGGCTGCCTTAGGACGTGGGGTATCGCCTGGAGGCTTGCTGCTGGCTGAAGGACAAAGACTCCCTCATAAAGGCAAAAAGAGGGAGAGGGGGGCACCAGGGAAAGGAAGAACAAGAAGAATAAAAGGGAGGGTTGTGTGACGCACAGGACAGCACACAGTGGGAGAAAAAGGATAATGCAGATGCATTTGTATATGTGTAGCATCTCCCTTTATATTACAATAAAATTAAACCCCTCACGTCAAGGAAATTTCACTAGCTCTCTACCAAGCAATGAGTTTTGTGGCGTCATTACCATCTCTGTAAGTCTAAGTTGTACAGATATGTGTGTGTGTATATTACATATATATATATGTACACACACACACACATATATACACACATACACATACAAATACTCACACACACACACTCATGTGCCACTTAGTGAGTCAGGGTGAATGACAGACTGCCTATATAATGATGATACCATAGGATTATAAGGAAGTTCCACAGTTCCTTCCATCTAGTGACATTGGTCATAAGGTCGTGGCACAACCATTACTCATATGTCTGTGGTGATGATGGCATATGCAAATCTACTGCACTGCCAGTCATATAAAAATAGAGCACAAAGGGGCCAGCAGATGGTGAAATGGTTGCGTCGCTGGTCTCCCACGTAAAGCACAGTTTGAGTTCCAGACTCAGTGGCTTGTAACACACCAGACGCGTGTGCTTATGTGCCCAAAATCCCAAAATCCCAAGAAGAGAATGGAGAAGAAGAAGGGATCAAGTCATGGCCATCCCCGCTGTGGGGTGATTTCTTGGTTTCTGTCTTTTTGGCAAATGCGCTCGTCCTATAGCAAAAATCTATCTCTAGGAAAAAAAAAAAAAAAAAAACCCCAACAACAACAAAAAACACATAATACAGTACATAATATATGATCATAATTATACATGACTATATTATTGCTTTATGTAGTTACCATAGTTATTGTTAATTTAGAGTATATGCTTACCAATTAAAAAGTTCAGGCCAACCATGATAATACAACAGTAATGCAGTGCTCCATGAAGCTGAGGCCACATGGGAAGGTGCTACATTCGAGCCCCAAAGTCTCCTATATACACTTGAGTGTGGGCTCATGCCTGTGAGCCTTGCTGGCCAAGACTGAAGGTGGAGTGGTGTGGCATGATGACCCTATTGGGGGTGCCCATATTTCTCTTCCTTTCTATCTTTCTCTCTCTTTCTCATGGCAGAAATGAAGGGAAGAAATAAAAAGGAAGTCACACTGAGCAGCCTCGTCCATCTCGTGTTACCATGATTCTTGATAGTATCATTTTCTCTTGTTCTGAATTTAATCTCATTGCTCATCACAGCCCTTCCAGTAGGACAAAATTTGGAAGCAAAAGAGGGTCATATTGACCTTGCGTAGGCCTAGGTTAATGTGTGTATTTGTGTTTCAGTTTGTAGCAAAAAAGTTTTAAAAGTGAATAAAAATAAATAGGAAATAGGAGAAAGTTTATCGAATAAAAATATAAAGGAAAAAAATTCTGTAGCTCTACAATAAGTTTGTGTTTTAAGCTAAGTTTTATTACCAAAAAAGCCAAAAAAAAAAAAAAAAGAAAAAAAGAAAAGCAAAAAGAAAGAAGACTTTATAAAGATAAAAAAAAAAAAAAAATTACAGTAAGCTGGCCAGCAGGTGATGTGGTGTTTAAGGCACTAGGCTACCACATGGCCAACAGCAGTTCAAGTCCTGGACCTGGTGGCTTGAAAATCACTCTGGGCAAGTGTGCGTGCATACCCACAATCCCAGGAGGAAAATGGAGGCGGAAACATGCATGTGCACTATGGCACAATGTAAAAAAAGAAAAAATATATATTTATTTAAGTTAAAGTTAAATTTTTTAGAGGTTTTTGCCATAAGGCATATGTACTCTCCAGGGAGAGAGACAGTGAACAGGGAAGAGAGAAATTACCCTACAGGGGGGATGGCAATGCTTCAATCCCCCCTCCTCCATTCTTCTTCTGGAATCTTGGACACACACACACACACACACACACACACACACACACATGTGCCCAGCATGATTTTCAAGCCACCAGGTCCAGGACTTAAACCACAGTTGGCCATGTCAGAGTCCAGCAATGTAACCACCATGCCATCTGCTGGTTCAGGGTAATTTATTATTAAAGCAAGAAAAAGCTTCATAGGTTGTGCTCACTAACCCACTGTAAACTTCATTCATGGTATGTGTCTAATACGGATGTAGTATTTTTCTTTCACAGTATTTTTACTGTACTCTTTCTTCCTTTCTTTCTTCTTTCTCTTTCTTCTTTTTCTTTCTTTTTTCTTTCCTTCTCTCCTTCCTTTCTTCTTTATTTTTCTTTCCTTTCAGACAGGCGCTTGTTACATTGAAATCGTCCTACCTCAGACTCCTAGGTAGCTGGGACTACATCGCACCTGGCTTTTAGGGTAGGCCTAAAATTGAACCCAGGTCTCCTGTGTGGCCTCAGCCCGTCAAGGAGTAGCATGAAACAACAAGTGCTTACTGTGGCCAAGCCTTTTGTCTTTTTCTTTGATTGCGTATGTTTAGATACCTGAGTACTTACCACTGTGTACAACTGCCTTTAGCATTCACTGCAGTGGCATGTTGCATAGATGTGTAGGATAGGAGCAACAGGCTACAGGATATTGCCTTGGTGTATGGTAGGCTATATCTCTAGTTGGGTGGAAGCATACTCCATAATGTTTGCACAAGGACAAAATCACCTAAGAACGCATTTCTTAGAATAAATCCTCATGACCAAGCAACGTATGACGGCATATTCATAGATTCATACATACGTAGGTAGATAGATGTTCATATTCTATTTCACAGAAGTGCCTTGACAAGCTTATTCTAACTTTCATTAAAAAAAAAATTAGATAGCTTAAGAAAAGTGGAACAAAATGTTACTTCATCAGGATTGTGTTATTTTGAGATTTAAGGGAAGCTGAAAGACGTGGTAGTTTCTCTTACCAGTCCCACCTTGATTTCCATACGCCTTGTACATGCTAGACAGTCAGTAAACACCTGTTGTATGGATTTGACAAGAGACCCAAATTTACATATGAGTGAGGTGGAATAACAAAGTACAAAATGGTGCATCTGAGGCCGGGAGTCCAAAGCTCTTGTGACATATGTCCCTCCTTGGCTCTGCTGACATGTTTTATAAGGGATGTATATCTTTTGCTCCACGCCTTTGAATTTTATGGACATTTATCATGTGTTTCAGGCTGACTCCACTTTATTGTTCACCATGAGAAATTGCTTCCCAGGAGCAGCTGCTGATTCTTTGTCTCTGCACATTTTTCACCCTTCTAGGAACCAACTCGATACCCATCTCAGTACCTTAAACTACCTATTCCCATTTATGATCCGTACGAAGCTCTGTTGGGAATGGTGTACGAATCACAGAGGCTAAATAGACCATAAAGAGGAAAAGGAACTGCCTGGGGAGGACAGCATCTCATGATGCAATGGTCCTGGAAGCAGAATTCAGCCACTCATCAGCTTCATTTTCTATCAGTTAACTTAACTTCCCTATGTCCTCATCTGTAAAATGGGAACAATAAATCTGACTTGTGATGGTTGAGGAAGATGCTTGCCTAACTCTTGGCAGCAGCTCCCACGTTCTCATGGCTTCACTTAACTTTGAACTTGCAGTCTCCTCATCTGTGAAGTGGACAGATAACTCCTGATATTTTGCAGGGGTTTCGTGAAGTACAAAAGCAATAACTAATTTGGAAAGTGTTATGTTAACTACAGAGCTCTAAATCATTGTTAGCTGCTATGCAAATGACAGCAACTTTTATTGCTTTCTCTTTCGTTCCAACCAGGATCGTGTTGATCCTTGTGTGATGCCTCCAAGAAATAAGCCATTTCATAGGTGACTGCGATGAAGTCACCTCTCTGCTCTTTCCATAGCACCACTTACTCCCGTCTTCTCAGTCTCGCACTGGTGGACACGCCTGTTGTTACCGTGACTTTATACTGAGCTCTGAGGCACACGGCTGCTTCCATGCTCATGGAATGATAAGGCTTCTAATTCCCAAGTCTTCGCGATCCATTAATGTTTAATTCCCAATGCCCAGTTTTGACCAGAAAGAGACCATGAATTCCTCCAACAACACTGATCATTGGTTTCAATTGCTTTTCAATATTATGATTTGGAGGTATAAGATCGACAGAATTGCTACAGAGCTTCAGAACAGGATCTTAGCTGGACAGGAGCACTCAGCATGGTTCCCAAGAAAAGACAGGGCTCGTCTAGACAGTCTCACTCTAGAATAGGAGGTACGGAAATGGCTCACTTCTATAAAGCCCAAGATCTCATTTCTTTGCTATTTAAGGAAGACAAAATGCAGGAAAATGACCTTGACTGCAGAAAATGAACTTACCAATGTGGGCAAATAACAATGATTCAGATTCTCCAAAACAAAATGTGCCTCATTTAATTTTGATAGCTCAGGAAAATGTGGGCCTTATTTTGAAATATCTAAAAAGATGACTCAATGTGTAATTGCCCTTTGAAGTGAAAAGAGATCTTAAGAGTTTGGGTTTGTACTGGGATTAATAAATCAGAAAACCTAAATCCCAGTGTTGGCATTGAGACAGAGCCCTGGGCAAATGCTCAGCTGCTGTGGTCTTTTCCCAGAGAAAACCTGGGAGATAGGAGTTAAGGTTAGCCTCTCAAGTCTTAGCTTCCCCATTTGCTAAAGAGGATAACATTTAAATTACATTTAAGGGAAGCTGAAAGACGTGGTAGTTTCTCTTACCAGTCCCACCTTGATTTCCATACGCCTTGTACATGCTAGACAGTCAGTAAACACCTGTTGTATGGATTTGACAAGAGACCCAAATTTACATATGAGTGAGGTGGAATAACAAAGTACAAAATGGTGCATCTGAGGCCGGGAGTCCAAAGCTCTTGTGACATATGTCCCTCCTTGGCTCTGCTGACATGTTTTATAAGGGATGTATATCTTTTGCTCCACGCCTTTGAATTTTATGGACATTTATCATGTGTTTCAGGCTGACTCCACTTTATTGTTCACCATGAGAAATTGCTTCCCAGGAGCAGCTGCTGATTCTTTGTCTCTGCACATTTTTCACCCTTCTAGGAACCAACTCGATACCCATCTCAGTACCTTAAACTACCTATTCCCATTTATGATCCGTACGAAGCTCTGTTGGGAATGGTGTACGAATCACAGAGGCTAAATAGACCATAAAGAGGAAAAGGAACTGCCTGGGGAGGACAGCATCTCATGATGCAATGGTCCTGGAAGCAGAATTCAGCCACTCATCAGCTTCATTTTCTATCAGTTAACTTAACTTCCCTATGTCCTCATCTATAAAATGGGAACAATAAATCTGACTTGTGATGGTTGAGGAAGATGCTTGCCTAACTCTTGGCAGCAGCTCCCACGTTCTCATGGCTTCACTTAACTTTGAACTTGCAGTCTCCTCATCTGTGAAGTGGACAGATAACTCCTGATATTTTGCAGGGGTTTCGTGAAGTACAAAAGCAATAACTAATTTGGAAAGTGTTATGTTAACTACAGAGCTCTAAATCATTGTTAGCTGCTATGCAAATGACAGCAACTTTTATTGCTTTCTCTTTCGTTCCAACCAGGATCGTGTTGATCCTTGTGTGATGCCTCCAAGAAATAAGCCATTTCATAGGTGACTGCGATGAAGTCACCTCTCTGCTCTTTCCATAGCACCACTTACTCCCGTCTTCTCAGTCTCGCACTGGTGGACACGCCTGTTGTTACCGTGACTTTATACTGAGCTCTGAGGCACGCGGCTGCTTCCATGCTCATGGAATGATAAGGCTTCTAATTCCCAAGTCTTCGCGATCCATTAATGTTTAATTCCCAATGCCCAGTTTTGACCAGAAAGAGACCATGAATTCCTCCAACAACACTGATCATTGGTTTCAATTGCTTTTCAATATTATGATTTGGAGGTATAAGATCGACAGAATTGCTACAGAGCTTCAGAACAGGATCTTAGCTGGACAGGAGCACTCAGCATGGTTCCCAAGAAAAGACAGGGCTCGTCTAGACAGTCTCACTCTAGAATAGGAGGTACGGAAATGGCTCACTTCTATAAAGCCCAAGATCTCATTTCTTTGCTATTTAAGGAAGACAAAATGCAGGAAAATGACCTTGACTGCAGAAAATGAACTTACCAATGTGGGCAAATAACAATGATTCAGATTCTCCAAAACAAAATGTGCCTCATTTAATTTTGATAGCTCAGGAAAATGTGGGCCTTATTTTGAAATATCTAAAAAGATGACTCAATGTGTAATTGCCCTTTGAAGTGAAAAGAGATCTTAAGAGTTTGGGTTTGTACTGGGATTAATAAATCAGAAAACCTAAATCCCAGTGTTGGCATTGAGACAGAGCCCTGGGCAAATGCTCAGCTGCTGTGGTCTTTTCCCAGAGAAAACCTGGGAGATAGGAGTTAAGGTTAGCCTCTCAAGTCTTAGCTTCCCCATTTGCTAAAGAGGATAACATTTAAATTACAGGATTGTTGTAACAATGAAACAAGACAACATAGATAAAGCACTCTGCAGTGTCAAACATGGCAAAGACTTTGTGAGTGTGGGTAACCTGCTTTTATTGTTTTTTATATTTATTATTTTTTAAATACATTCAAGCACTGTAATCAATACATAGCTGGAAAAAAATTAATGTTTCCAGCATGAATTTTAGTCCACTGTATATTAGTGGACTAATTATAACACTGTATATTAGTCCAGTCAAAGATACTATACAGGGACCAGCAGTTAGCATAATGGCTATGTTGCTGGGCTCTCACATAGTCGACCATGGTTCGAGTCCTGGACCCGGTGGCTTAAACTCATGCCGGGAGCATGTGAGTGCGTGTTCAAGATCCTGAGAAGAGAACGGAGGAGGAGGGATTGTGGCGTGACCATCTCCCCTGGGAGGTGATTTCTCACTTTCTCTCTGTCCCTCTCTTTCTGGCGAGCACACATGCCCTATAGCAAAAATCTCTAAAGAAAAAGAAAAAGATATATACATTACTATCAACGGATAATTTTCCATTTTATTGTTGTTTATATGGAGTTAACATTTGTCAGGCTGTCAGGCTTCTACCATGTTTTAAGCATTTTACTTACAAACCTACCATGTTTTAAAATTTTTATTTCAAAACCTCTAAAAAAAAAAAAAAAAAAAAAAAAAACAACCCTATGCTTACCTGATCAAAACCAATGCTCTTTCCACTACCATTGCTGTCTTCCAGAGAAATGTATTTGTGAATCATGCCTTTGTAATTAATGAACAATTTTTCTTTTATGTAGCTACCACTTTTACTAAACCTTGGAACAGTCTCTTAAAGTTGCTTTATAAACATTAACTCAAAGGAAATGTCATGGATCCTTAGGAGAAATGGAAGGGTGGTTGTTTCTCTCCTTCTTGTGTTTTAAAAATACACTTATACTTCCTGGTAAATAAAGGAGCCACTTTTACCCAACATTTATTCTAAGAGTCTTTGTGTCTAAAAGTGGTATAAGAGAAGCCCTTACTTCTAATAACCATCAAATGCATACATGTGATCTCACAATTGGGCAAATAAATTTTGAAAAGATTAAGCCCTTCCCTGAAGAAGTATGCAGTTAATAGCTATAGAAGCCTTCTAAAAAATAGCAGTTAACCTCTACCTTGGAGACATGATAATCTTTTTTTTTTTTTTTTTTGAAGAGGTTTTTGCTATAGGGTGAGTGCACTCACCAGACAGACAGAGAGAGACAGAGAGATAGAAAGCGAGAATTCACCCGCCAGGGGTGATGGCCATGCCGTATTCCCTTCTCCTCCATTCTTCTCTCGGGATCTTGGGCATGCACGCACACGTGAGTTTAAGCCACCAGGTCCGGGACTCAAACCATGGTCGACTAGGTGGGAGTCCAGTGACATAGCCATTACACTAACTGCTGGTCCCGGTACATGATAATCTTGTAGGAATAAGAGTATACCTTTGTCTGTATACAGAGACTAGGAACAGGTGTGTAAGCATACACATATAACTGCATCTAAGAATTTCTTTTGTAGATTATTAGGATTACTTCTACATATATAACAATGTTTTATGCAGCAGGAGGTGGCATAGTGGGAAATGAAGAGGCATTTAGGAGGCAGTGGCAGGGGGTGAGAATAACAGACAAAGTTCCAACCAGAATTCGAGACGCTTGTAAGGGAGAAAGAATGAACATACATTGAACATAGGTGGAAAATTTAAACCATGCTATCAATACAGATAGAGCCATAATAAAGTAATGAGATTTAAATGGGGTTAGGGAAAAGGATTATAAAATATATTCAGCTCTTCAAAAATGCTTACAGACCAGCCAAGTTAAGTTACATCCCCTTGGTTCCATTTTCAATGACATCTTTTCTTTCTTTCTTTCTTTCTTTCTTCCTTCCTTCCTTCCTTCCTTCCTTCCTTCCTTCCTTCCTTCCTTCCTTCCT
This sequence comes from Tupaia belangeri chinensis, assembly GCF_000334495.1. Taxonomy (NCBI): domain Eukaryota; kingdom Metazoa; phylum Chordata; class Mammalia; order Scandentia; family Tupaiidae; genus Tupaia; species Tupaia belangeri. The sequence goes on from NW_006208319.1 coordinate 1,395,881, forward strand.
TCCTTCCTTCCTTCCTTCCTTCCTTCCTTCCTTCCTTCCTTCCTTCCTTCCTTCCTTCCTTCCTTCCTTCCTTCCTTCCTTCCTTCCTTCCTTCCTTCCTTCCTTCCTTCCTTCCTTCCTTCCTTCCTTCCTTCCTTCCTTCCTTCCTTCCTTCCTTCCTTCCTTCCTTCCTTCCTTCCTTCCTTCCTTCCTTCCTTCCTTCCTTCCTTCCTTCCTTCCTTCCTTCCTTCCTTCCTTCCTTCCTTCCTTCCTTCCTTCCTTCCTTCCTTCCTTCCTTCCTTCCTTCCTTCCTTCCTTCCTTCCTTCCTTCCTTCCTTCCTTCCTTCCTTCCTTCCTTCCTTCCTTCCTTCCTTCCTTCCTTCCTTCCTTCCTTCCTTCCTTCCTTCCTTCCTTCCTTCCTTCCTTCCTTCCTTCCTTCCTTCCTTCCTTCCTTCCTTCCTTCCTTCCTTCCTTCCTTCCTTCCTTCCTTCCTTCCTTCCTTCCTTCCTTCCTTCCTTCCTTCCTTCCTTCCTTCCTTCCTTCCTTCCTTCCTTCCTTCCTTCCTTCCTTCCTTCCTTCCTTCCTTCCTTCCTTCCTTCCTTCCTTCCTTCCTTCCTTCCTTCCTTCCTTCCTTCCTTCCTTCCTTCCTTCCTTCCTTCCTTCCTTCCTTCCTTCCTTCCTTCCTTCCTTCCTTCCTTCCTTCCTTCCTTCCTTCCTTCCTTCCTTCCTTCCTTCCTTCCTTCCTTCCTTCCTTCCTTCCTTCCTTCCTTCCTTCCTTCCTTCCTTCCTTCCTTCCTTCCTTCCTTCCTTCCTTCCTTCCTTCCTTCCTTCCTTCCTTCCTTCCTTCCTTCCTTCCTTCCTTCCTTCCTTCCTTCCTTCCTTCCTTCCTTCCTTCCTTCCTTTCTTTCTTTCTTTCTTTCTTTCTTCTTTCTTTCTATTTTGCAACACAGTCTCTTCAGCCTGCGAGGTATTTTCAGCATAATTCACCCCCCCAACTACATTCTTCTGCCATTCCAATAAGTAGATAGAAATGAAAGAAAGAGTTTACTAAATTCCTGTTAGACTTCAGTCTAGTATTCTTACTAGCTTGTTTCATGTAGGCCTTAACCATGTAAAACTTTGTCTAGTGGATGTAAAATAAGATAGGACTGCCTCTAAAATGTACCAAGGAAAAAGAAATCTAGTTAACACAAATGTTTCTGAAAGTGTAAATACGTATTTAACACATTCGCAATTCCACATTACAAAATGCATATTAATGTTACCCACAGACAAAATGATACACAATAAAATGCAGATTTTAACTCAACACAATGTCTAAAATTAGTGAGTTAAATTAGCTACAGTAGTTAAGGTTTATAAATTAGCTTCACTGAAGCTACACAAGATTTCTGAATGAAACATTAGCAGTCGAACATGCATTTATCACTCTGAAATAGACGCACTCTGCCACATCGCTTTTGAAATCATCCGGGCGGCCTTGAATGAACTTGTGGTGGTTTCATTAAAGACTTGATAGCATAATTTAGCCTGTGATTTTAATTTGTTCAACTGGCCACTTTGTAGAAAGTTAATTTCTCTCTATGCTTAAACTTACTGCTCAATATTCCCGAATTAATACATCAGATAGGTATGAATAATTTTTGGCTTGAATACCCAGGACCAGTCCCAAGATGCATTCAAATGCATATTTACTGAACACCTACTAAGTGCCTGGTACTATTCACTGTACTAAATCCTGAGGATACAGCAGTGAAGAAAGCAAAAATTCCTGGATTTACAAACTTTTATTTTACGGGGTCATTGGAAAAGTCATAGCATATTTTTCTATGCAAAAAATACTTAATATAACCAATGCTTTGGGAAATGCTAATGATAAACAAGTTAAAGAAGTAGGAGGTAAATAATTTTAGGCTTATAGAGTCCCATGAAGGAAAGTAAAGGAGAGCTGGGAGAAAGGGAGTATGTAGACTTTGGCAAGGGAAAGGGTACTGGAAAATGAAATGAAGGCCAGGGAAGATCTTCTTGTGAAAAGGATAATTAGCTCAAGACCTAAAGGAGTGCACGAGGAAGCCATGCAGCTCTCTAAGGAAATGGATTAGAGAAGCAACAGCAAGTGCAAAATCTCTGAGGTAGGAGTGTTTTCAAGTGCTTAAGGAATAGCAAGGAGCCTTGGAGGAGTGAAAAACTGGGACAGTGTAGAAGCTGAGATCAAAGGAGTGAAGGAGACAGAGATGTAACTCCACAGAAACTATGGTGAGAACTTTGGCTTCTACTTCAGGTGAGATGGCAAGTAATTAGAAGGCTTTGAACAAAGCAGAGACAAGGTTTTGAGCCAGACACCAGTACATACTCAAGCTCAGGTGATTAAATCAACTCATTGTAGTTGTGATCATGAAAATAAAACAAAATAGAGGGAGTCTTAAATGTAGTAAGAGATAGTGGTGATGAGGGAGAAGCCTTACTGGTCTCTGCATTCCACATTGATGCCCATGTGTAATTAAAATCACATCTCCACTCCACGGCTCCTCTCTCCCTGCATCATCCCAGAATTGCAAATGAAACCAAGCAGCAAAATGTCTTCTTAAATTTCCATTTGCATTCTGCTAAATCCAAATGTTCTCTTCCAATAAACTTTTATAAAAGCATGGAACTGAAAATGCCCCTCCAAAACGTCAAGTCCTAAAAATCAAAGTCTTGAGGTCAGTCAGTGTCACAGTGATAATACAACTAGGTCGACATGGGAAAGGTCCTGATTTCCTATCACGGGACCTCCCAGAATGTGCTAGCTGTATATGCCCATCATCTGAGCTGTCTGAGACTAGGGGTGGATCATGGCATGAGGACTGCTGGGTGAGCCTGTCTCTCTGTTTCTCTTTCTATCTCAATGTTTCTTGCATAGAAAAAAATAAACTCTGAAGAAAAGTCTTTGCAAATCCCTTGAGTTTTAGGTCCCACATGTGTTCTTTCTTACCACCAACTCTTCTGCACTATAATATTTGAACTATTCAGCTTGCTCTTCAACTAGGAGGCACATAACTCTAAAAAAAAAAGATCAAATTTGTTAATATTCACCTGCTATAAGTTGTTGCTGTCTTAGACAAGTAGCTGCATATTTGTTTGCAGTTAAAGGCAATGGACAGAATATTTGAATATTTGAACTATTCAGGCTGCTCTTCAACTAGGAGGCAACATAACTCTAAAAAAAAAGATACAAATTTGTTAATATTCACCTGCTATAAGTTGTTGCTGTCTTAGACAAGTAGCTGCATATTTGTTTGCAGTTAAAGGCAATGGACAGAATATTTGAAAGTAAATCTTTCTCTTAAATGATGGAATGTATCAATTGCATGAACTGACCCAGGTGCCAAACGAAAAACCTTAGTACCTTACAGATTGATATGTGACTCTTTGTCTCTCTTAGCCTACTTGTTTGAAGATGAAGCAGTCTCTAGTTTTTGAAGGTTAAGTTTTTTGAATTGTCTTTTAATCTCATGATTTGGAATGCTAAAACATTTTCTCTGAGAAATAAGATTATGGATGGTGTTTGGGTTCTTGGGCAAGCTCCCGAAGCCTCCTTAATCCAGAGTATAGTTGAATTATAGCAAAGATTTGATGTCTGAGAACAGCAGGCCAACAAAAGGGCAAGCGGGAGGAGGAGGAAAAAGAGGAGGAGGAGGAGCGAGGAAATGTTTCTCTCTTTCAGAGTTCCTGAGACAGATCCAGACAAAATTTTGAAACTGATGGCTGCATCTGGTACCTTTTCCATCTCTTCCAGTGATCCCCTTTCCAAGTCCCTGGAGGTCTAGTGACCAGCATCATGTAAAACATGGCACCGTCAGTATGATCCACAACCCAAAATGACTCACCTAGCCTCTACCCCAAACACAATTTCTCTTGTCTTCAGGACATTTGGTCCAAGTCACAAGTTGGGAAGAAAAATTTACCAAATTATTGCATTATGATGAATGAATGACTAATCAAACAGACCCATATGAACTCATAAAAAAAGAATTAGTGTTATCCCAATACAACTAAAATTAGTAGAATATCTGTCGTGATGGCCTTTTCAAGTGAAACACACGAAAACAACATTAGAGAGTGGAAGAAGAGACCTCCTCCAGGAAGAGTTCCTAAAAGGGTCAGCTCTTCTAATGGGTCCTGTTGGATGAACTGTCCCCTTTCTCTAATTTCGAGCCCAGGTCGAGGGTGTAAATTTTTACAAAGGTGAAACAGAGTGACAGTGTTTATGATGAAACATAAGTTTTGATGGGATAGGGAATGTCGGAGAAGAGTAATAGTGAGTGAGAAGATGGGGCCAAGGTTATAATTGTTAGTTTTGTGTGTCCACTCCAGAAGCTAAACCACCCCCAATTATCTGATGGCCATTTACACTTCTCTAGGTTGACTTTCCTTTCTTGTAACATTTTGTAAAACCGAAAGTATAAGAGTTTTGAGCAAAATAAGTTGTCTTAAAGGCAACTTATTGTTATCTTCATAAAAACAAAGCATTACGATAACTTACAAGAAGAATATAAAGCACTTCTTGAGTCTTTTATCATGTTTTGGTGTCTTCAAGCTAGTGATTTTATGACACTTTTCTTTGTAAATAGAATATTACCTTTCAGTTTAGAAATGAATAGTAAGCCTCAGAAGTTTTAGCTCCAAGAAAATAAATAAGAACTATCTCAAAAATAAGAACATAGAAGAGTTACTGCTTTTAAAAAAATAAATAAATAAAAGCAGATGAACCACAACCATAAAACAAGACTTGGAGAATTCCGAAAGACAGTTGATTTACATAGCTGTACTCAGTGGCATAGTTTAAATTCCACAGCCTCCAAGCATATTTCTGTATAGAGACTTGACTGTTGTTTCTCTTCTCCTCTTCTAGGCACCACATCCCACACCCCATCCTTGCCATAAACTTGCAAACTGTCTCCATCATAAATCTAAAGGCTATCCTATTGTCACAGTCCCTCAGTGACTACGAGGAATGCCCAGGGACAAGAACACCAATGGTTAAGAGTATTGCAAATGTGGTTAAAAAGGAAGATGGGGATTTTACTGATAGCTTTCTCCCTCCAATTTCCTAAATGCCTTTGCATAAGTTACTGACAACCGAAGTAGTTAACGTTCAGGCCTTTGGAACTTGTGAAGTAATCATTCCTTTCTAAAGAGCACAGTGGGGGTAATTCTTACTTTTATTTGTTTTCTTTTACATTCATTGTATTTTTTTTTCCTTACTTAATTCATGCTCCTATGGTTTTCCCCTCTGTGCCTCAGCTATATATTACTTTGAAAAAAATCAATAAATCCTTTGCACATAATAATGCTTACCTACTCTTCCTCACAGGGGTGCTGTGATGCGTAATTAATTAATGTGTGTAAAGAGCCGAGGGATCATGCGGCAAGACGCCCTATGAGTGGGAAGAATCATTATTAATAAGTGTTATTACCCAAATGCCTCTAGATGTCAGCAAAACATCTTTTTAAAAATATAATTGGGCAGCCTGTTAGGAAAATCCCAGGTTCATTCTTTATTCTTGTTTAGGGCCCACTCAAGGCAGGATGGCAGCCACAGCAAGGCTGCTGAAGTCTTTTGTTTTGTTTTGTTTTGTTTTTTCCTTTTTTGACTCAAGGAGGCTCATTTAATCTCAGAGTATGAACTTTGAAAAGAAGTAAGCATTGGAACAAGCAGCACTTGGATGCCCGGAGGTCTGAATGGGTGGCAGGCTGGGTCACTTTCTGGATAATTTATATGAAACATCAGTCTTTCCTCCAAAAATAGCATTTCGTTTCCTCATCTCTGAAGAAATTGGCTTGATAGTGGATAAATGGGACTAGGAAGTATATATGTGTGTCTGTGTGTCTATGCGAGGAGTATAATATCTTCAAAAATGTACATTATGAAATAAAAGTATATGTGGATTTCAATTTTTTAGCATCAATGTGAACTCCTACTATAATTCCATTTTTCCAAGAAATTTCAAAGTCCTCTTGTATACGTTTATATGCTTGTAAATGTATGCATTTAATTATGTTCACCTTTTGTTTTTCCATGTTAGAAAGTTCATAGAAGTTCATAGGAAGGAAATAGCTGTGAGCTGTCCTAAACATGCCAAACCCAGCAATGGCAATTGCACTGGTTTCCTTCCTTGATGGAAACGCAAAAATAAAAATTAAGGCAATTTTCTACAAAGCTCAGGCAACCTTGGCATCCAGACTTACTTCCAACAGAGACTGCATAATGACTTAAATGATCGGTCATTGATGTTTATCTCAGCAACTAGTTACCCACTTCTCTACTTTCTTCTTTTGCATCACCCGTCAGAGAGATAGGAGCATGCAATGTGGATACAGGAGAAAACCATAGCCAGGGAAACGAGTGAAGAGGCTTGCAAGGTATGTGAGCACTGGGTGATGGTGAAGTGATGGAAGGAAAAAAAAAGAACTCAGTGGGGAAAGAGCATTTCATTAAACATTCTTAATTAAGTTCAATCTACCTTGATTTTTATCTCCAAAATGGAGACATTGCAGCTTACCAAATACTTTTCAGAGGTAAAAGTTTTATTTCAAAAGTTCTCATGATGAAAGAAATATTTCCCATGTTATGTTTAAGTCTAGCATAATAAGTTACAAGTTATTTTTCTATTTCTGGCAGAATTTTGCAAAGAAGAGGCAGAGCTATCTATTATGGTTTTGCCTTGAGTGATTGGGAGAGTCCAGTAGAGCCCAGCATGTCTGAGCAGAGAAGACACCAGCCTGAGCCCCACACAGCACACCTGGAGGTCTGTGCGCCTCGTGGGTAAGAAACAGAATGGCCCTCGATGGCTCTGGGATAGCTTTCTCCAGTCTGGACTTTGCAGTTGCAGACCACAGGGATGTGATGAACCACAGTCTGGGCTTGGCAGACAACTGCTTTCCATTGGCATTTGCATTACTTGCTTGTGTCACAACTGGTCTGATGGCTGACAAATTTGAGCCCCAGAGAAGTGGTCAGAGTTGGGAAGCAGCAAAAGAAAGAAGATACAGAAACACTGTTTAAGAAGCATTTTCTTCCTTAAATTTCAAATCACATTTAGAACACTGAATCACATAGAACATTGCCATTTTCTAGAGTGACAATCATGAAACTCCACCAGAGCATTTCTGAAGGATTCAGATGTGGGGATTTCCTCCAGGTGAGTAGCTGTTAAGAAAGGTCTAAACACACATCTGCCATCCATGGCCCTACTGGATCTCCCAGCCTGTCTCCTCCTGCACTGTTGCCCTCTCCTCATCACAGATTTCCTTACCTATGCACAGATGCAGTCCCCAAAGTTTCCCAATTCCCTTCACAGGATTGTCATAAAACTTAATTAAATAATGTTCATAAAGCATTCTGCTATTCTGGATGAAATGTGAAGAAAAATATTATTGTAATTACTACTAATTAGGATGATCCTGTAAGAGGCAAGAGAAGTTTCCTGTCAGCTTTGGAGAGTTCTACTCTGACCTTTGAAAGGATTTGCAATTGAGATGACTGAACCGTGCTCCTGGATCTTAGAGAAATCTGGAGGAAGTAAGTGAGAAGAATGAAAAATCTGGAGTTGTCAGGCTGAGGTCATTTTTTTAAATTATTAATTAATTAATTAATTAATTAATTTAAATTTGACCAGAGAGGGGCAGAGTGAGGGAGAGAGAGAGGGAAAGTGAGAAAGCAAGCTACCAGGTCTGGGACTAGAACTCGTGTCCTTAACCACTATGCCACTGATATCCCCACTAGGTTGAATTTTGAGAGGAATAAGGGAAGATTTTAGGAACAATGTACAAAGGCCCTCGATGTTCATATTCTTCTTCACAAAAATAATAAGTATTGTTTATGAAAGAGATGTTTTAATAATCTCTATGGAATGTAGCGGTGATCATTATGATTCTAAAACAAGTAATTTCTCCCATTTCCATTTTTTTCCCTTCAATTGGATCGTTAGACCAATAATTAGGAGAATACAATTGGCATAGAAGCAACACTTGGGAAATATATTTGAAAAAGCATCTCATGAGTGCCAGCCTACAGCCTGGGATTACAGGAGCTGGAACCCACATGGCTAACTGTGTAGTTTGAGTCCTGAACCCGGTAGCTTAAGAAACGAACCAGGCACATGTGTGTGCATCTCCCAAAAAGATGGAGATGGAAGACAAGGGATTACGGTATGATGGAGCCCCATGGTGGTGGTGGTGGGGTTGTGTGCTTTCTCCTTCTTCTCTCTGTCTCTCTCTCTCACATTCTCTCTGGTGACTGCATACACCCCCTGGCAGAAGTTTACAAAGAAAAGCATCTCATGAGAGACTTGTGGACAAATTTGCAGACTACTGATTATGTTACCGAACTCAAATCAGGTTCGCTCACCCAAGCGCTATGAAACCAAACCACAGGTACATGGTGTGATGAAGGAAACTACAGCTTTATTGCAAAGCGCAAAGCAAGGAGAGCGGGCAGCTCATGCTGAAAAGACCCAGTCTCCCCGAGATGTTCCCCACATGCGTTTTTAAGGTCAAAATCAGAGGTAGTTCAGTGATTGGTTTAAGAGGGTGTGATCATCTCTTCTGCATTCTTGATCGGTGAGGCCTTAGATGATCAATGTTCTGTTCTGGGAGGGGGCGGTCATCAGGTCTTTGGTGCATTTCAGCCTGGAGGTGATGTGGCCAATGATCATTGTCCTACAAGACATCTTAAGATATGTGTTATCCAAAACTTCTACATCTTAATTCCTACAGTTAAACTGATTTTTTTGACAAAGAGGAAGTTACAAGCTTCTTTTTAGTACATTAAAGTGACAGATCTATTACTACAGGAAGGTGTGGGTTACTGTAAGCTAAGGTACACATTCAAATAATTATCTCAGGGAGGGAGTGGGTATAGTCAGGGTCTAGAGACTTGAATGTAACATCTACATTTAAAATGGACCTCTCTTGTCAGTCAATCTGGATAAATACTTTTAGTTCTAATCAGTTTTCATTTTGGGAACTTACACTTTCTTCTAAAAAATAATAGAGAAATTGAAGGTTCATTCCTTTTAGAGGGTCACAGCTTGGTTTCAATTATATATGAATAAATAGTGTGCAAGCAGCAGAAATCATGTGACCTTGGTGGCTGGACAGGAATAGTCCAGGAATGGACTCTGCTTGTCCAACATTTAAAACTGATACTTTCAATGCCATATCATTTGGGATAAAACTGAATATATTGACTATTTTTAAAATACTGGGTCTTGATAGCCTAAATCTTAGAAGATAAAATGCAACACAACAACAATAAACCTTTACAAACCAAACCGCAAAAGCCTAGGCAGGGAACGATATGGCCAGGCATGGGATATGTGAGTGTTGGCACTCAGCAAGCTTGGCAGGATGTTGTGGCAATCAAGGAAGCCGCATAAAATTTAGACTTCATCAACCAAGTATGCTATTAGTCCTAGGCAGAATGTAAGGGGGGCTATCCATAAATGGGGGTGTAGAATATATAGCCTTTGCGGGAAGAAGCTATTCTTTATTCATCTCAGTATTACCAAAGCCTAGCATACCACTTGACCCAGTGCAGGGGACTCAGTATCTGTTTGTTGAATGAAATACATTTAGGATTTGGAAACATGCCATGCATACGAAGCAGAATTGATGAAAGTTATGATGTTTAACTTGGAAAAGAGAAGAGTTGGAATAATATGATTGCTATCTTCAAGCATTTTAAGGAGGATTGCCATATGACAGAGAGACTGGGTGGGTCTTATTGGCACAAGGGATCACATGGGGACTTCTATGTTTAGAGCTACTCCGTTGCACAATTCTGGTGGCAGAAGTCATGTAGAAAATGGCTGGGGTGCCCTAGAGGTGAGAAGCATACAGCTCTGAGAGTAAGTAAGCTTGAAAAGAATAGAAATATTCCATATATTGAGCCAAAGTCAGATCAAGCTTTCCAGAGATTTTTTTTTTTTTTTTTTTTAGATTTTTCCTATAGAGTGTGTGTACTTTGCCAGAGAGACAGAGAGACAGAAAGCAAGAAATCACCCTCCAGGGGGGAGAGTCACAACATAATCCCTTTTCCTCCAGTCTCCTCTCAGGATTTTGGCATGCATGCGCATACTCCTGGTACTAGTTTTAAGCTGACAGGTCCAGGAATCAAACCATGGTCAACTATGTGGGAGTCAAGAGATGTAACCATTTCACCATCTGTTGGTCCCAAGCTTACCAGAGATTCTATGAGTTGCCTTCATATCTAGAGGTACTGTTGGTCTGCTTTTCCAAATAAAAATCATAGTGTTTGTAAAGATGCTCCACGAAGTTTCTGTTTTAAAAGGTGATAATAATGACAGTTTCAATTTCAACTAAAAGATGATTTTCTAGCGACCAACAGTTGGCATAATGGCTATGTCACTGGACTCCTATGTAGTCGGCTGTGGTTCAAGTCCCAGACCCTGTGGCTTAAACTCACACCAGGCACCTGTGTGTACGTGCCCAAGATTCCAAGAGGAGAATGGAGGAGAAGGGATTGTGGCGTGGCCATCCCTCCTGGGGGGGGGGGGTGCCTTCCGTCCGGGGGGGGGGGTGATTTCTCGCTTTCTGTCTCTCTGTCTCTCTCTGTCTGTCAGGTAAGCGCACCTGGCCTAGCAAAAACCTCTCCAAAACAAAACAAAACAAAACAAAACAAATTCATTAAATATTTCTAAAAATATCATGGGGTGGGCACTGTTGTATCCCCATTTATGGATGAGGTAACTGAAGCACAGAATGGTTAAGTCACATGCTCAAGGTCACAGTGCTAGAGAACTTCATGTTAGGAAAGGAGGGGAAGCAGGGACAGCTGGGTTTAAACAGAAGAGTTTAGTCCTAGAGTCTCCATCATAACCATTACAGAAGCTCTCAAGAACGGCTCCTCCGAACTCACACTATGTACCCATTTGATCAGTGTTTTAGATTATTGTGCTTTTAGGCCTTCACAATAAGGAAAATAGCAATGATCCTGGCCAATTTGGTTGTTCATTTGTTAGGAAGAAAGAGTACCCATACCTAAGACGCACTGTTTACAGAGACACAATACACACAGGAGTTCAAAACCTTCTCTCTTATTTTGTCCTTTAGGCATGCAGAAAAAAGTTTGAAAGATATTAATAATATGTACTGTGTACTACAAAATTTTCAAGCAAGAAATTGTTTTCAAAGATTTTGATGCTGCAAATATAGTTAATTATCAAAACAGATCATTCTCCAAAGCCCAAATTCTATTTATCTTTACAAAATTATTTATAAACAACTAATGCCCTTTCTTACAGAATTAAATAATAAATCAAGCAGTGTATTCTTGTTAAGTAGAAAAAGCAAAAGAAAAGTCTGTCGTAAGTATTGTTAAATACTGTATTGAATGTACTTTTTTTTTTTTTTTTGAGAGGTTTTTGCTATAGGGCACATACACTCACCAGAAAGACAGAGAGAAACAGAGAGATAGAAAGTGAAAAATCACCCCCACCCAGGGCAGATGGCCACACCGCAATCCCTTCTCCTCCATTCTCCTCTCAGGATCTTCGGCACGTATACACATGAGTTTAAGCCACTGGGTCTAGGACTCAAACAGTGGTCGACTACATGGAAGTCCAGAGACATAGCCATTATGCCAAATGCTGGTCCCTGGGAATGTACTTGATTATACAACTTTAAGTACATTTTGTCCTAAAACAAAATAATTTCATTTAAAAATTTCCAATCTTATACCATGCAAAATTAATACAATGATTTATAAATTAATGATTATATGTTTCCTGAAATTATGATTTTATGAAAGGGATTCACAATTTTAAACAGTTACAAAATCCCCTTACAGACTAATTAAGAAAAGCAATGAGATTGCTTTCTCCAGCTGATGATCTGTGTTATGACATCATGTTTTCACTCTTTTTGGTCATAGAATGAGTCCAGAATACTTATTGGAGTTTGTCCAGTTTATTTAAGTGAGAAAACAGAAGTTTGGGTATTTTCTAAAAAAATGTGACCAAGTTTAACTCATAAATTTGTGTCTATCGAGGGAGGAAAAAATTTAAAAATCTTTTCTTCTTTCTATAGTACTTATCCAAATCCTACTCATTTTCAATTCTCGATAATAATATCACCACACCTAGGCCATCTCATTCTACTTCAGCTTCTTGATGTACTTAGGAATTAACGTGTGGGCCAGCCCATCTTTCCTTGGCGACTTGCATCATTATTACAAGAGACAGTCTCCTGCTTGTTCTCTTATAATCTCCTTAAGCAGAACTTCTAATTATGGTCTTAAATTCATGTTCCTGGCTTTAAGATCACCCTTCTTTTCTTTCTTTTTTTAAAAAATTATTTATTTAATATTATTTATCATTATTATTATCTTTTAATTTGCTATAGGGTATGCACATTCCCCAGAGAGAAACAAACAAAAAGAGAGAGAAAGAGAGAGAGAGAAAATGAGACACAAGCTGCTAGGCCCAGAAGTCAGACCTCTGTCAGCCATGTGGAGTCCAGTTCCTTAATTACCACACCACTGCTGGCCAAAGATTACCCTTCTTTTTTAAAAACTTTGTGTGCGAGGAATGTGTTGATATATATCTCAGTGCTATGCACACAGAAAATGCTCAAGGTAGTCCTGGTCTTAAGTTGCTCTGAAGACTAGGTGATACTTCTTAACCTTATATTTCTTCACCTTGCTTTTTTGCACTCTTAACACGAACCAAACCAAAGAAACGCACACACACACACAAAAAAAAAAACACAACAAAACAAAAACAACAAAAACACACACACACACACACACACAAAACAAAACCAAAACCAACTCAACAGTGAAAACTTGGAGGTTCTTTTCCCTGTATTACTGCTCTAACAACTAAAGGGGAAGAAAAAGGCAGCTGAGATTCCTGAAAGAGATAAGATTTGAGGGCACAAACCCTCTCCTAATGACCAAAATTCCTGAGGGTCTCTTCTCAATTTGCAGTGCTAATTTATCGCTTTAAGTGTTACCAAAGCCATCCAATCTGTTTAATTTCACAAAGTTTCACTTCCTTTCTATCCATAAATCTCCTTATCCCCAATTTTATGTCAAGGATGATGCTCTGTGGCCGCATTAGCTAAAAGAGCAATGGAAAGTTAGAAAGTAACTAATGACCCGGAGTTTCCGGGAGAACTTTAAAAAATAGCCTCCGGTATTGAATTACTGATCTCTTACTCTCAGTCTTTGGTGAATACCCAGCCCCTACAAATATCTTCTCCACTTTAGCATATTTCTCTTGCAAGTTGATTAGAAGTGATCTCTGATAGTTGGGAATAAAAAAAAAAAAAAAAAGCAAGATTACCATGCCTTAAACGAGAGGATGGAAGTTGGCAGTGGGAAGACAGGAATGAAGGAAAATACAATTGCACATTTGCATGTATAGTACATAAAGAATTTAGAAGATGCAACTTGTTCAATGATCTCTCTTAGCTTTTTAAAGTTTTTCACACTCTCTTTCAACAAAAGCCTAAACAGTTAAAAAATGGAGACGCTCTATGCCACTTAATAGCATCTCTGTTGATCTTCCTCCAGTAGGTGTAAGCATTGAGAGCAACAGCACCTCTTGTCACCAGCTGTGGATGGGGAGTGGCTGCCTCAGGGGGATCTGAGCCTAAAAAATCCACCACTGAGAAAAGGCAATAACAGAAGTCTGTTGCTGTCTAACCTGCCATATAAATGAAACAATCAAACAAGACAACAAAGGAAACTCCAGTAAACACCAGAGGCAAAAGCAGTTGTTGTAATATATCCTGGCTTCAGTGACTATTTTTAGTTTCCTACCATCCCCCTTTCAAAAAAACCTCTCATTTAGATTAACTGGGGAAAAATGTTAAATAATTCAAGAGACCCTGAGACAGGGAGGTGAGAAGCAGAGAGAGAGAGAGAAGGTACATAGCTGAATGAAATAAAAAAAACACATTGATACCTTAAAATGTGTGTGAATGTGCATGTAATCTAGATATTGAAGATTGTTTAAGAACCAAAGAAAAGGACGCTCATCAGAGTTTCATCCTCTTTCCTTTCTTCCTACTCAAGAGTCAGTATTCTAAATAAACTGAATTTGCCAAGAGAAAGGGCTTCCATGAATAGAAACAAAAGAAATAATCATTTATCTCAATGGTCATTATTATCAGTTGACCACTTCAGTCTCCTTCTGGGCAAGGAACTATGGTTGCTACTCACAAGGTACCTGCAGATCTAAATCTACTTCCCAGGACTTTGGTGGGAAAAGTATATGCAAATGTCACTAAATTGCTCTTTACAAAAGCACATTTTTTTTTTCCACTACTACTTGACTCAACATGCTGGTATCAGTCAGCAAGGCTGATAACTGAATTCTCATTGGAACTGTGGAATCTTTTGGACTCTACAGAAAGATTTAACTGCTTGAAACACAAATGCATGAGCTTACACATGTATAATTATTTTAGAGAACTCTGGAAATTATGTTGCTACTGTTAACACCTAAGAACAACCAAAGCAGGATGGGGTTTTCTCAGTATCTCCTCTCATTACTCCTTATTTATTCCAAAATGTAGCCTCCAAAGATTTGAGTAGTGACCAGACAGCCCATTAGTTCTCTTATGATTATGTGGTTTTTGTTCCAATGAGAATTTCTTCATACCATAGAATTTTGTTTTTATCCAATCAAATCTTAAAATAAATAAATAAGAAGAAGAAGAAGAAGAAAAGAAGTTGAAAATGATAGATATCCTTTTACTAACCTCCCTCATACGTTTACTCCTCTGGATTGGGATTTGGGACATGCATGCACATGCACCTGGCATGAGGTACAAGCCACTGAGTCTGGGACTTGAACCACAGTCAACTGTGTGGGTGTCCAGCAACGTAACCATTATGCCATCTGCTAGTTATCCATTTCCTCATAGGTTTACGAATAGCTCAATTACCCAGAATATTCTAAGAAGTATTTACGCAGAAATGGGCACGTAATGGTATAATTTTCTCACATGACAATAGACCAATGGTAAGTAGAGTGCCTTAGTGAGGTGTTATACCCAACAGAAAGAGATGAAGACTTTGAGGGAAAAGTAATAGAAACTTGAAAGTGGAGAGAAGTGTTCTATGGTAGAAGTGTGAAGGACAAAGCTTAAAATTAGCGTAGTTGATAATTCTCCTAAGACTAACTTTGATCGTCATCATCATTTGTACTTTCCTATCAATCCTATCCAATCAGTCTTGAGATATTTATGAAGTAATGGGTTCTACTTGCTTGTGTAGTAGAGATCACCTTTCAAGACCACAGGTTTTAACCTGATGGCCAGGAAAGATAGGAAGGATAAACAAAACATGGAAGATGCATTTACATTCCAAAAAGTAGGAGCCTTGGGCCTGTACTCAACTGGATATAAATGTATGTAGCAAAGAAAGTAAAACTACTGAGATACAGTCCACTTTCTGAAAAATTATGGTTCAGGCAAATATGAAACACTTCCTCAAAGGAGACTAGACTTAAAATCCTAGCAAAGTGGACTATGGCTAAAAGCAGAGGTGAGAAGCTGTAAGCAATGGTTGGATGGGAAAAGGACCTGAAGCAGTGGCTTATTATGGGAGTTCCCTGAGCCACAGTGAAGGGGACACAGCTAGATTTTACAGAATCCATGTGGATTCTCCCATCTGTGTAGCCAGAAAGGGAGCTATCAAGGTCAGGTTCCTGGCTTGGTAACTGAAAACTTTCATACAGAGAGAAGAGTAGTGATGTTGACTATAGCATCTAGAGATTGTTCAGGGATCTAGGGCACATTCATTTCAATGCATCTTCATAAATTTATTGTGTTGTATAAAACCATGTTCTTAGTAACACAGGTTTGTTTATTAAAGGGCATGACATGATGACTTAGCCATCTAATATGCAGAAATAGCTTCCGTGCACAGTAACGTCAGTAATGTCAGTTCTGTCTGGGTAGATTATCAAGCACCTGGTAAGAACTGGAGTTGGTGCTGGTTCTCATTTGCGATGAGGAATCATTTTCTTGCAGTGCTAGCTCTCACATGCTGATTTTTCTTCAATTATATGAAGTCTCCCCTTTTATCTTTTTAACTCTGCTTCTTGCTAAACCTGACCTATACTTTTCCTCTAGATCGCTCTCTTTCTCTATCTGTTTTCACCCTCAAATGCCCTCTGAGTTTGCTCCCTGTTTATTTATTTCATGCTCCTGTGTTTCCTTTGCAGGTAATGCATATAAGGTTCTCAGATGTGAAGTTACCTGCACTTCATAGTAATGGAGCTGATATTCAGGAATATTACAGATATTTATAGGCAAATAGTAATCACTTCTAACAGGATAGCACAAGATGTGTTTAAGCACGACATGTAGATGAACTGTTTCACTCCTTATGATGGCCTTATCATGGTACCAGGTAGGTGCTTTCACAAATGAGGAAACTGAGTCCAACATGGCCATCAGGGAATGTCAGAGCTGGGATTTGAACTCTGGAAATCTGCTATCAGGTCATACTCTTAACTGTTATGTAATACTGACCTTTTTGATGAATAGATGTGTCCCAAAACAACCCTCTGGAGAACAAGACCTTAGACATCTTTACTGTTTTATAGCTCACAAACTTCCATTTCATCTCTGCATCCAGGAAAATGGGCGTGATTCAGGAAATGGAAAGACTGATGTCAGGATTCTGCAGAACTAAGGCTGTTTCTGTTTTTTATGAATTAAATTGAGTGTTTTTCCCATTTCAACAGCTTTAACTGCAGAATAGGCCATCTCCTAGCAGGATCCAGATGGTCAGGAGGGCAGAATATGTGAGCTGGGTGAATAGGAGGAGGGAGAGACAGGAGGGAGGTAGAGAAAGAGGTGAAAGGAGCTATAGGCAAATATGAGAAGACATTTGGGGGAGGGCCAAGTCAAAGGAAGAGGTTTCCATGTAGAAATTCAGAAAGAAAAGAAAGAAAAAGAGAAAGAAAAATTGTCCTCTCTGGTAAAACATCATTGCACTCAGGAGCAGGCTGGATCAGTGCTTTCCAAGTGTTAATGTGCACCGCCCTGGTTGGGGGCCTTTTTAGAATGCAGGCTACAATTTGAAAGAGCTGGAGTGGAGCCCGAAAGCCTGCATCCTAACCAAGTCTCTGGGTGCCCATGCTGCTTGTCCATGGGCCACACTTGATGTGGCCAGGATCTAGATAACTTCTGGAGGCCCCCTGCCTTAGTTCTGTGAATTCTACAATCATTCTCTGACTTCCCCACCAGTCTAACATCTCCTTTAGTTCCTTGAATCAACCTGTCCATGTCCTTTTGACAGAGCCCTGCTGAGGCCGAGAAACCTAATTCTGAAACTCTGACTGTAGAAACAAACTCCCACACTTCTACCCAGGAAGTGTCTGGATCATGTGGCTACTAGTTTCAGATATTGAGGAAGAACTTAGATCTTTCTGTGAGTTAATGAGGCAAGGGCATTTCCTGACAATCCCCCCTTTCCATCCTCCCCCCCAAAATTATAGTTTTTGGATGCCCCAGGATATATCTGCTTTGAATGACCTACATTTAGGGAGCAAGGTGAGTCAGAAGTAAATGCCCCAATCTCCACTGGGAGCCCAGAGTTTTCACTCACAGATCACACAGGGCTGAGCAAAGTGCTCCTAGGGTGCCCTCCCCATTTTGACACAAGCCCTTTGAAATGATATTAGCGGTGGCTAATGGTCTGTAAATGTGTCAGAATGATGCCACCTAGTGCCACGGATGCCATTTCCCCTTGTGAAGTCACACTGGCTGCACCACAGCAAGCCAGAATATAATTAGTGTTAATTTGGTTTTTCACTGAATGACTGCTGCACAGCATTCAAGGTCTCCACGCTGCTTATCCGGGAGACTTGTTTTTTTTTTTAAACATGCTGAGGTACGAGGGCAGAAAAGTTAGGGTGGGGCACTGCACATTCAGTTCTTCCTTTGTCTGATGTCTTGGAGGCATTCAGTCAGTATATATATTAGTGGAGTAAGTGTCCAGCTTAATGTTTTCATTTTGATTTAATTGTGAATTTTATGGTTTTCATATAGGTCTGGAAAGAATCCCAGGAGGATGGATACTCTGTTTCCCTTGTACTATCCCCATAAGTAAGACAGGAACCTCAATTTTTAAGTTAGACCTGTACCCATTAGTTTACTATTCAAACAAACCTTTGAAGGCTGTACATATGCTTACCAACACACAGATTCTGGTGCCTCAAACAGTATCTTCAATTGAAAGTGCAATTTTCGTGCACTAAGGCCTGTGTTACATCTTCTAAAAATCACACGAAAGGTCTGTAAAAAGTTCATGGAACTTTTTCTTCACATAGTTATGCAAAAACTATGTGAAGATTTCAAAATTTTTTTGCACCAAAATAAACTTGTACTTTAATTCCATTTTTTCTATAAAGTTTTCGAAGTCCCCTCGTATTCTAGTGTTTTACTGCCTGATTTCTCTTAGAACTGGGCTAGCTTCTATCAGTTCAGCTTTGTGGTTTCAATTTTTTTTTCTGAAAGAGATATTTTAGCTATAGGGCACGTGTGCTCGCCAGAGAGACAGAGACAGAGAGACAGAAAGTGAGAAATCACTTCCCAGGAGAGATGGCCACCCCTCAATACCTTCTCCTTCATTCTTCTTTTGTTATCTTGGGCACACAAGCACACATGCCTTGTGGGAGTTTTAAGCTGCTGGATCTGGGACTCGGACCATAGTCCACTACTTGGGAGTCCAGTGACATAACCATTGCACTATGTGCTGGCTCCATTCAAAATAATTTTGTGAGTAACCTAACTTAAGTATACATTTTCTCTTGCACAGTCATCTGAGGTAACTGAGCTCAATGAAGAAGCTGATCTATTAGTACAACGATGACCTGGTTAGGTCATTTCTCCTCGCTTAGATTTTAGAATAAAGGCAGACGATCCAGGCCCTTCACTCCAATTTCTCCTACAAGGTGGTAGAGTGACCTGGTAATGGGCTCTACTTGGGCCTTCCACAGGTCAGCATATGATGCTCATGGAAATATGCCAGCAGCAGATGTCTATGTATTCAAGACTTAAAAACGTGAACTCTCCAGATGCTTTGCCTCATTTGGTGGGACGCCAAACTCTAAAGTTTGTTCTCTAACACCAGAAGGCAGAAGCACTCCTTGAATATGATCCTCCATAGTCACTGATGGGTACTTTGAAATATGGCATCAGGAGTCCCCAACACTTAGCCTATAAGTCTCAGTGACTAATGGAAGAAAACTACCTGAGACTCTTCTGATTTTCTTTTTCATAGTGTAGTAAGAATGGTATATTTTATCCTACTATGGGGATTTTTGAACAATGTTAGTGCTAGATTGAGTCAGACATGGTTAACTCTTTCTGAGGAAGATCAGTATAACTGCTCTTTAAGATTTAGGACGGTGAGTTGAACTTCAGGCTGGGAGTGGTTCATGTGAAAGCACAACTCACCTCTTCTGGTGCTTGATCACTGCGCTATGAAAACATGAAATGGCAAGGAGGGACTCTACTGGTGCTGTTGCTGCCATACCCCTTTCAATGGACTATTTCGTCATTAATGGGGAAGGCAAGTCCCAGGCACTGTGATTTCTCATGGTCAGGAAAGGCATCATGGACCAGAAGTTCAAATCTTCATTGACCAGGACAGTGACATCAGAAAATCCAAATGGTATTAGAAAAACAAAACACAAACAAACAAACAAACAAAAACCTGTAAACCTTAGACCTAAAAAGAGATTTAACTAAAAGAATGTTTTTTGTGTCCTAAGTTCCTGACAAGTAATATTAATAACTGTCTGGGCCCCAACATCATTTTAGGTGCAGTGGAGATATAATATCAGTATCTTACAATGAATGCATCTTTGAGGACTCTGAAAAAGAAGAAATCACCCATGTGAGATGTAGGTAACTCAGATCAGAGTTTTCCCTATCTTCTAGTATGATGTCACGGACTCTTAGGACTTGGATTTATCTGAAAAGCCAATTTAGTCCAGTTCCTATGAATCTGAATCCAAAGCTTGGACTATAAATAGTCATCCAGCCTGCAGGTAAATTCTCTGAGGGACACAGTTTCTATTTCAAGGTAGTTCATTTTCTTCCTACCTTCTAGGACAGTTGTGAAGGTGAAATTAGGTGACCAGCACCATGAAAAGTTCAAACTCTGATTCAGCAATGGCCAGTGTTATAATCTTAGGAAACTACTTTATCTGGGTCCTAGGTTCCTTTTAGTTCAAGTAAAGATATAACAAAGAATTGGTTTCTATTATTTAAACTCTTGCAAAGTATAAAGGACAGAGGTAATTTCAGTCTAACTCAGTGACTGATGAAGCAAGGAAAAATGGAAAACCATCTCAGAAGCTGCAAGATGAAGCTTCCCTGTAAACCAAATAAGATTCCAGGCTCTGCTGCCCTTTGACAGTCTGGTTGCTTTGAGGCCTCCTTGGCAGCCCATTGCCATTCCCTTCCTAATGGGAAGGGAATGGGCCAGAGTACGGTGGCACACCACTGCTGTTTTTGCTTTGATTGCCTCTGTTGATACTGACTGCCTCAGTGTGTCTCCCGGTCACAAGTTTTGAGAGCTGACCTGATAGGAACCCCTCACAATCTGGTGACGAGATTCTGAATGGGCATAGCTCTCACTCATGGCCCCTCAAAATTCATCCTTGATTCACACTCACAGGGGCATCTGCAAATCTTTACTGGGCTCTTGCTGTATGTCATACTTTATTCTAGGCACTAAGGATTCAGAGGAGAACCAAGAAAAGTCCGTGCCTTCCACTCAAGGGAGGAGAGAGACAATGGATGAATAGACAACTAAACCAATGAGATAATTTCAGGTAGTGATGCAATCTATGAGGAAAATATAAAAAGAGTCATGGATACAGAGGAGACTGGGGATGATGGTGACTGCTGAGCCTCAGTTGCTCAGAGACGGGCTCTCTGAATAGGAGGCATTTGAGCAAAAACCTCAATGACAGGATACAATATTCCTAGGTCTTGGAGAAAGGCATTTTGCACAGAGAAAACAGTGAGAGCAGAAACCCTGAGATAGGAAAAGGCTCATTTTGAGTGAAGGAGGAAGGTTAAAGGATCTAAGATACTAAAAATTAAACCAAGTGGAAGGACACAAGACAGGGAAGAGGATGGTGTGGGAAAGGACTTGCAGACTCTGAAAATAAATTTAGATTTTCTTTTCATTGCAATGTGAAATCATTCAGTAGTTTAAGAAAGAAAAATTTTATCTGACTTTGCCCTGAAAAGATGAATAAAACGTGAGAAAAGACCCTAATAATCAAGAATGAAAATCTACTAAAAAGCTATTCCAATGGTTCAAGCAAGAGGCAACAGTTCTTCAACTAGAGTTTTAGAAATGAAGGGTTAAGATATAGTTAAAATGGGGATTTATTTTGAAGGAGAGCCAATAGTAATTGTTTTGGGTTTAGATATGGAATATGGTGGAAAGAAGGAAATTGAGAATGACTCATACTTTTTTATATAAATGAGCGGTTAGTGGTGCTATGTATTGAAATGGGGATGGCTTGGAGAAGCACAGATTGGAGGCAGTAAATACTCTGTTTTACTCATTTTAGGCTTGAAGCGTAAGTAGACATGTAAAGTTCACAGCTGGATAGACTAACATGGGATACAGGGGAGCATTACAACTGCTCCATAGACTTATAACTTATCAACCAAAAGACAGTGGTAAAAGATACGCCCCCCCTTCCTCCCCTGCAAAAAGTACATTGTATTTAAAAATAAATAAATAAATAAATAAAAGACAAGGCTCTGGATGAGATCATCCAGAGAAAATATTTGTATATAGAAAAGAGTTTCTGAACAGATACCTGAGGACACCTCCAACCCAAAGAGGGGCATAGAGAACGAGTAACCCATGAAGGAGATAAGTTAGCTAGTCTCATAGAGGTGGGAACCTGGAAACAGATGGACTACAGTGGCCAAGAGAGGAGAGAGCTTCAAGGAGAGTGTGATAGGCAATTCTAAATACTGCAGAGAAGCCAAGCAGGTGAAGACAGTGAATGCACACAGACTTTAACTCTGTTCAGAAAAGGAAGGGACTATGTCCAACCCAAAGAGCATCATGTTCACCTGCACAGCCTCATCAATTTGCAAGAAAGTCAAATGAAATTCTGCAGCAAAGGCCTTTTACAACTGCTACAGTGCACAATGCTTTGCCAATGTACAATAGTCAATACTGAGTCATTCTCAACCCTCCTGGCCATCCCCTAGGCTCACATCCACTTTTCCTTTCACTAGAGTCCCTCCTATGTCTACAACAGGATTCCTTCTATTTGTTATTCAAATCTCAGTTCAAGAAAGTCTCCCTGATGTCCCCTAACTCACTCCAGCTGGTGTATTTGGTGACCACCCCAAAATGTTTCACTGTGCGGAACCTCTGAAACAGAATTTTAGACTTCTAATCTGAATGTACCCTCTCTTTATTCCCCACAAGACTCATGAGTCCTTTCTCTGGGTTCACACTATTCACATGTCCTCATCAGTTCTAAGAGCATCCTCAGTCTTTAGCCCAGGGATGCTCAGGAAGAAAGGAAGGTTAGGATCAGGTTAAGATTCAAGCAAACAAATATATATTTTTTAATCTAAATATTTGAAAATTCATTTCAATTTAGGTTAGGTTTGCTTATTTCTGAGTGATATAGGCTGCATCTTCCATCCAAAGTGATATATCATCAGAACAGCCAGAGAGGCCATGGCCAATTAGAAACCTGGAACTTGTTTATCAGTCAGTCAACAACAGTTAGTGGAGCCCACTGGGTTGCAGGGTGCTGTGAGCGGCATGTAGCAGCAGTTATATTAGAGTTAGACTGAATTAGTTTCATTTTCACAAACATATAAAGTCCCTAAGAATCCTCACAAACTGTTCAGTCTATTCTTGTTTTACGAGTGGACTCATGGGGCACACAGATGTAAACAACACTGGACTCTAAAGGAAAAGAAAGTGATTGGGAACTTAGCACAAATACTTCTGCAAAGGGTACCTGGGGTGCTCTTGAAAACTCACCCACACACTGCCACCTGTCAGATATTACCCAGGCTGGTTTAAAACCACAGTATTCAGTTAAAATTTTAACTTAGGAAAGGTTGAATTCCCGTTTGACCAGTTCTGTGTAAAGAACCTAGATTACCAAGAAAACAATAGCAAACATTGGAAGAAAAATTGCACCTCTTATAGCAGTCCCAGGTATACAGCCTGTAGGCTGTTTGCAGTCACCCTGTGTCATCCATACACATGGCAGCTGACCTGCCCCAGTGACTCAGCTTGACTAGATATAGTGAAAAAGCTATGAGAGTCAAACCCTGTGTTCAGATGTCAGGATGTAGTAGATTTTTATTAAACAATTATTGCTGGGGCCAGCAGGTAGTGTAATAGTTAAGGTGCTGGGCTCCCACATGGGTGACCACAGTATGAGTCCTGGACCTGGTGGCTTGAAACACACCAGGCGTGTGTGCATGTGTGCCCAAAATCCTGAGAGGAGAATGGAGATGAGATTGTGGCATGGTCTTTCCTTGGGGTGCGGGATGGGGGAGTGATTTCTCACTTTCTCTTTCTGTCTCTCTCTGTGTCTCTGGTGAGTGCACATGCCTTATAGCAAAAATCTCTGAAAATAGCAACAAAAATTATTGTCTACAAAGAAGGAGGAAATGAAATGTCATCTTATAGAAAGTGTTGTGTCCAAGATTCAAAATCAAAGTCAAAATCTTTTTTTTTTTTTAAGATGATCTTTTTTTCTGAGAGTTTTAACAAAGCCATTATGTGGAATGTGTATGTTGCCTTCCCAACTTTATCCTCATTTGTCTTGGTTGGTCTTGAGGTGAAGAATTTTGGTAATTATGGTTCATACATGCACTCATAGCTCCCCTTCTTTTCCTGCTTTTGAATTGCTATCAGCCCTTTGTGGTGTCATGAGCAAAATGTTCCAAGAGGGTACCTTGAGTTCTAAATGTCATAAGGACAGGCTAACATAGCATTTGGAAAGTCATTTGCCGAGTGATGCAAAGACTCCATTCATCACAACGAAAACCCAAAAAGAAGAACATTATTAAAAGTGAGACACAAATAATATTGATACTGACGAGCAACCCAAGTTTCTCAGAAGTGTCTTGGAGGAGTTCTTGCACTTCGGTTCTGCTCACCACTTATTGAAAACATACTATAAGAAAGTATTGGTCCTGGATATGCAAAGAATAGATTGAGCCCTGACCTTGAGGCATTAATGTCTACTGTTATATAGACAAACACCACGTGTCTACCAAACATTAACTTCCAGGGTTCTGCAGTCTCTTCTAATCTTGTTACTCTCCATGATCTTTAGCTTTCTCCAAAACACATACAATTGTTTGTCAGACAAACTAAGAAACTACTGTGCAATCTTGAGCATAGCTAGATATATTTAAGTCTCTCAACTCCTTGGAATGTGGCTTTGAGAGTAAAGGGAGAAGCTAATCCCTCTATAGCTGGATTGAGTTGCAAATTGTTCTTGTGAATGAGCCCTTATATTCCTCCTAAGTCTATAAAATCCAATCTTTTCCCTAAATTTAATCATGTCCCTCATCCCATTGTTTCTTATTATTTGTTTTTTATATTATAAAATATTTTTGTAGAGGTTTTTGCTATAGTACGCATGCGCTCGCCAGAAAGACAAAGAGACAGAGAGACATAAAGAGAGAAATCCCCCCCCCCCCCGGGGGGATGGCCACATCACACTCCCTTCTCCTCCATTCTCCTCTCTGGATCTTGGGCATGCATGCACACACACCTAACATGAGTTTAAGTCACCAGGTCTGGGACTTGAACCGTAGTCAACTACATGGGAATCCAGCAACATAGCCATTATGCCAACTGCTGTTCCCCACCCCTTATTCTTTAATATGACTATCTATTTATTTTTCAGGCAAAACCTGCCCTTGAATTTGGACTGTCAAGAATATTCAGACAATGCTATCTTGTAACAAATGCGCTTTTGATGCAGGGAGTTAAAATATGGCTGTTCCATATCCAGTTCTCTTAAAGAGTCTCTCTAAGATGATAGGTTTTATAGAGTAGGGTTCAAGGCCACCAGTTCTTCAATGACTCTTCCTAACAATTATTATTAAAAGAATTTGTCCTGAGAAATACTGCAATGAAGAGATAAGTCGTAAAAAGAAAATGAGCTCTGGAGCTAGCCTGTTTGCCCTTCCCTAGCTGTGATCTTAGATCTCTCAGCTTAATTTCTTGCACTTTATTTATTCATAATAATGAGAAATAATGAAAAGCAATGTTGATTTCATAATACTGAAGTGAGTATTGAATATAAGTAAAGGTCCTATCACAATGCCTAACCCGTGGCTGTTTTTCAACAACTGTTAGTTCTATTCCCTCTGATAAAAATAAGCTGGGATATACACTGGATAACTTCTGCAAAAGAATACATTAATAGGGTTTCCCGTCTGATAACTCCCACAGTTAAGTGGTCCTGGTATCTCATGTTTCTCTGCACATGATATATTCTTAGTATGTAGTGGGCTGTTGGGAAAGTCATGACACAATTTGCATTTGAAAAAAAAAACAGAAAAATACATCATGGTTTTTCTAACAACTTGATATTTTACAAACAGAAAATTTGAATAAAGTAGAAAATGTGTTTTACCATTAAAACTGCAAGTTAGAGACAAATTAAACCAGATCACAATATGAACTTGCATTCCTGTTCGACCGTTTTAAGTTGTTAGCAAAACTAAGCAAAGCAAACAAACTGGTATGGTGAGCTCTCTTGCTGAGGAATTGGTATCTCACCACATAAACCATAGGAAGCTAGGAGGGCAGGGGGCTTTAAGTGTTACCTGGGTTAGGCAGGTGTTGGGGCTTCTGGCCTGTTAGCTGAACATTTAGGGCATAGGAGCAATAATGCCCCAGATTGCTCTAATTGACTGAAAGAATCATTCAGCTTCCACAAGCATCTGGCCTATTCCCAGGGAAGAGCTTATGAGGCCAGCTAACCTGATTCACTATGTCATTATCCTCCCTGTGAGGGACTGCTTCTTTCTGTGGCCATTTTTGCAGAGCATGATACTGACACTGTGGGTGATCTAATGATATTTGGAGTCACACCATAAGTTAACAATGGTCTGATCATTAAGTTCTGCCGAGGACATTGGCTCTATACAAACTTCCAAAACTAAAATGAAGCATTTATCTGTGGGTCATCATGGTGATTATAGGATGTTCAACCAGCAATCAGGAAATACTATATCGAGGCCATATAGGGTAGTAATTAAGAATATGATCCATAGAATAAGACTTCCTAAGTTTGTACTGGCTGAGCTGGGTGATCTTGCACAATGCTAAAACTCCCTGTGCCTCAGTCTCTTCAGTTGCAAAGCCAGTGAGGTGAAAGTACTAACTTGTAGTATTTCTGAGACAACTGTGCAGGATAAAACATCAGGGGCAAGTAGTCCATAGAGGTCATCTATTACCACCTCTACTGAAGCAAGGTTTTTCCCCATGCTCAACCAGTTCTATAGTTGAGATCTGTGTTACAGAGAAATAATTCAGGATTCAAAATAAAGTCGATGATCAGTGCATTAAGTAAGTATTTATAAAGCTTATATGAAAAAAGTTTAGTAGTTCTACAACTACAATTTTCTTTATTTTATTTTATACTTTCAATCACTGTATACCATTATAGCTTGTAAATGAATTTTCTTAGCATAAATACATTGCATTATTACTCCAGTTAAAGATATTATCATACATATTACCACCAATAGATAATTTTCCATTTTCATGTCCCTTAAATGTTTTGCTTCTTCCTTTTTCCCCTTGATTTTCCTCCTCTTGACCTCCCCCCTTTCCCACCCTCCTCTTACACCTTATCTTGTATCCACGATTGTTCTCCATGGTTTTATATCTTCCAATCTTTCCATTTCTGCCATAAAGTACAGATATTCAGTATATATTAAATGGAGACATACAGTGTCTTTCATAGTCTGGCTTGCTTCACTCAGCAGTATAATTATAACCACAATTTTCAGTTGCAGTTTCTTAACTTTCTTATGATTAAACATGTTAGAACAGATTCTTTTTACTTTTCCTTTTTTTGATAGAGGGCAGATGCTAGAAACAGAGAGGGAAAGCAGAAAGCACCCCACACGGGGATTGATCATGCTACAATCCCTTCTCTTTCATCTCTTCCTCATTTGAGGATTTGGGGCACACTTGCACATTCACTGGTGTGCTTCTTATGCCACTGGGCCCAGGACTTTAACCATACAGTCAGTCATTTCAGATTCAGCTGCCTTAACCACCTCACAGTTTGCCCAGATTCTTAAGTAAGTATTTAGAACATACCTAGAGTCACATAGTTATAATCACCAAGCTTTGTGAAGAATTCCTGCTTTACTAGACTTGGAACCCTGGGCTAGCAGCCCTCTCATAAGGGAGGACCCTCAGATTGTCTTGTACCAGATGTAAATCACTTTTACTGAACTGTTGTATCAGAAAGCAGAAGAGATGAGCCCATAAAACTACTTGGTGACCTCAGCTGTCCCTAGAAAGAGTAGGCTCTTTAGCTCAAGTACATGTCCTAAAACACAGGTGTCCTATGAATGTCCTTGGAACTCTCCTTGTTAGTAAAAGGCCACTATCTCATAGTATCAATTTTCCCAACAATATTTGCTTGATATTTTTTTTATTTTCTCTATATCATGTATTATGGGTCTAATAAAAGTATCCCTTAATTTAAAGCTTTCCCAAGAGAGATGGAAAAATTAAAGATTTGCTTCAAATAATACAAGAAGTATTTGATTAATTTTGAAAAGTATTGTCCCTAAATAATTTAGCAAAATTAATTGTGTAGAAAACTTAAATATGCAAGTAACTTTCTATTCAAAATAATTCTAGTGATTTTAAAATCAACATTACCATGTAAGCCTCACATCTTCATGGTTTAATCTATGCTGCTATATAGCTGTCCTGTGACTTAATGAAATAAAATGCAAATTAACCTTGACATTGATTTCTTGGGTGTCTGTCTATTTACTTTGTCAGAGTCCCTAATTATATATTATAATCTACTTTTAGATCCCATTTTAAAACCTGTCTTGGGTTATGAGAGTTAAATAAAATAATTAGTAGGAAGATATTTTCCCTCAAAATAGTGACTCTTGGGGCCAACAGATGGCCTTATGATTATGTCGCTAGACTCCCATTTCCATTTCTGCCATAAAGTACAGATATTCAGTATATATTAAATGGAGACATACAGTGTCTTTCATAGTCTGGCTTGCTTCACTCAGCAGTATAATTATAACCACAATTTTCAGTTGCAGTTTCTTAACTTTCTTATGATTAAACATGTTAGAACAGATTCTTTTTACTTTTCCTTTTTTTGATAGAGGGCAGATGCTAGAAACAGAGAGGGAAAGCAGAAAGCACCCCACACGGGGATTGATCATGCTACAATCCCTTCTCTTTCATCTCTTCCTCATTTGAGGATTTGGGGCACACTTGCACATTCACTGGTGTGCTTCTTATGCCACTGGGCCCAGGACTTTAACCATACAGTCAGTCATTTCAGATTCAGCTGCCTTAACCACCTCACAGTTTGCCCAGATTCTTAAGTAAGTATTTAGAACATACCTAGAGTCACATAGTTATAATCACCAAGCTTTGTGAAGAATTCCTGCTTTACTAGACTTGGAACCCTGGGCTAGCAGCCCTCTCATAAGGGAGGACCCTCAGATTGTCTTGTACCAGATGTAAATCACTTTTACTGAACTGTTGTATCAGAAAGCAGAAGAGATGAGCCCATAAAACTACTTGGTGACCTCAGCTGTCCCTAGAAAGAGTAGGCTCTTTAGCTCAAGTACATGTCCTAAAACACAGGTGTCCTATGAATGTCCTTGGAACTCTCCTTGTTAGTAAAAGGCCACTATCTCATAGTATCAATTTTCCCAACAATATTTGCTTGATATTTTTTTTATTTTCTCTATATCATGTATTATGGGTCTAATAAAAGTATCCCTTAATTTAAAGCTTTCCCAAGAGAGATGGAAAAATTAAAGATTTGCTTCAAATAATACAAGAAGTATTTGATTAATTTTGAAAAGTATTGTCCCTAAATAATTTAGCAAAATTAATTGTGTAGAAAACTTAAATATGCAAGTAACTTTCTATTCAAAATAATTCTAGTGATTTTAAAATCAACATTACCATGTAAGCCTCACATCTTCATGGTTTAATCTATGCTGCTATATAGCTGTCCTGTGACTTAATGAAATAAAATGCAAATTAACCTTGACATTGATTTCTTGGGTGTCTGTCTATTTACTTTGTCAGAGTCCCTAATTATATATTATAATCTACTTTTAGATCCCATTTTAAAACCTGTCTTGGGTTATGAGAGTTAAATAAAATAATTAGTAGGAAGATATTTTCCCTCAAAATAGTGACTCTTGGGGCCAACAGATGGCCTTATGATTATGTCGCTAGACTCCCACATGGCTGGCTGCTGTTCGAGTCCTGGCTTGAAACTTACACTGGGTATGTGTGCATGTATCCCCAAGATCTGAGGAGAAGAACAGAGGTTAAGGGTTTGAAGTGTGGCTATTCTCCCTGAGGTGGGGGTGATTTCTCACTTTCCCTCTCACTGTCTCCATCTTTGTCTCTCTTCCTCTGGAGAGCACCCATGTCCCAAGGCAAAAAAACTCTATAAAAATAAATAAATAAAAATAGCATACTTTTCACCTGTAAAGTTAGTGATTCTACACCTCCTGTGATTCCATCAGGGAGAGTTCCACCACCCTTTCCCCCTCAAAATAAACAGTGTGAAAGCCTAACTGAACCTATACTCCTTTAAGTTTTGAAGCTTATAGTTAACATCATGAGCTGATGTCTCAGCCTATGTACTGGTGGGCAGCAGACGTCTAGTGGGTCTTACAATATTTGGACACAGATCTGGTGTTTGGATTGAGTTGGGAAGATGGTATGTGAAGTGATGGTTGGGAGTGAGATTAGGGTAGCAATGTGAATGGGAAGTTGATAGCTGAAAGGCCTATTGAGATAGAAAATTACTGTCAGCACTAGTTTTAGTGACATTTTTAAGTCTATTTATTTATTTCACCAATGAGAGAAGAGAGAGACAGACAAATGGAGACACAGCATCTCCAACATTGTCATCAGTCCACAATCTAGCCCCACACCCCCAGCTTCAGCCAATCTGAGATCGTAGGCACACATAAACTCAGAATATTCAAGGAGGTTTCCGGATGCAAGCTTGGGACTTCCCATGTTTGTTAGCCTCAAAGAGCATTGTATTTCACCCCATGCCGCTGTCAAGTCCCAGTAGTTGGTATTAAATAACAGAAACTTATCTTATCCCCTTTAAACAAAAAAGCAAAAAGAGACTGAATTGATATTCTAGGGAAGTTCTAGGGTTGTCCCAACCAGAGCTTCAGCTCTTCTCTATCAGTTGATTTGTATTTTTACTGTGTTGGCTTTGTTCTCAGGCAAGCTTTCTGCATGGGCAGAGAAGATGGTTCTGGTAACATCAGGACCTCGTGACCCATGAGGAAGAGGTTACCCTTTCCAATACTAATTTTACAAATTCTGGGCAAGGACTTCCATTTACTAAGCCTGGATTCATTTCCATTCTTCAGATCGTGATAAAGAATGGAAGTAAAAATATTCTATTTGGTTCAGTGTGGGGTAGAGATCAGAGAGGGGATAATAAATGTTGATTGACAAATTCACCAAGGCCACATGGAGGAAGGAGGTTCCCCAAAAGAAAATCTGCTGGATGAAGAATCTGGCTTCTGGCCAAAAATCTGTGTGTGAATTTCTTTTAGGCCTTAACCATATGTAAAGGCTTTATCTGGAGGTCTTCTCACATCAAAGTTGGGGCACGGCAGATTCTGAGGCAGTTGTAGTCAGGGAATCAGTCCCTCTAGCCTGGCCATGCTCAGAAGCAGTTACATCAGTAGCTGAGGTGCCTTCATTCAGAGGCCTTTTCAGGGGTTTTTAGCCAAGGCCTTCCTCAGACATCTTTGCCAATACATTCTTATAGGACAGAGGGACCATGAAGGTACTTTTCTATGCTTCAACTCAGTACTTAATACTTTTCTACTCCTAACCCTTTCCCTTTTGACCTCCCTGCCCTCCAACCCTGCCCCTGATCCAGGTCCATAAAATTGTGCCCTCAGTAGTAACACTCTATCCTAGCTGTGCTGTTCATGTGACCTTCAAGTGGTACCATTCCACGGGGGAAAACAGCTAGAAGGGAGTTGATAGTTTCTCTGGGTTAGCCTCTTGCATATACTGTTACAGAAGGTTAATAAAGTCTTCTCTGTTGCTTTCATGTTGGCTTTTTTGTTTTAATCAGCTATCTTAGCACCTGGCAGCTTAGCTCTTTCCTTTTAACCTGAGCTCTGGACAAAGTGATTCAGTGAACATGAAGTTGATGAAGCACAGTGCCATCCTGAAAGAATAAAAAGACTGAAAAACACTTTGGGGAGGTACTAGGGAAATTTCAGGTTCTTGGGAAATTTTAGAAGTGTGTAGCGGATCATTTAGAGCCTGAGGGTCCTGTGGGGGCACTTTATCAACAAGCTCTGGAAATGCTAGTGTATCTCACAGGAACCTTGGAATTCATTAATCATGCCAATGGATCACAGAAAGTTCTAGAGTGTTTTTGGAGGGTATTGCTTATAGACACTTTGTGTAAGCTTTTATGTTCTGGGAAGGATCATTGATCCTTTTAAAAAATAATATTTTGAGAACAGTAGATGACATAATGGTTACGTCTCTGGACTCCCACATGGCTGACTGCAGTTTGCGTTCTGAACCTGAAGCCTTGAAACTCACGCTGGGCATATGTACTTGTGAGCCCAAGATCCAGGGAGAAGAATGGAGGAGAAAGGATAGCAGAGTGGCCATTCCCCAGGGGGTGATTTATCACTTTCTGGCTCTCTCTGTGTCTTCTGTGAGCACATGCACCCTATAGCAAAAATCTCTCTAAGAAAAAAATATTTATTGTAATTTCTGATTTATATACAATTGTACATCTTTGTGGAATATAATACAGCTTTTTAGGACATGTATACAGTGCATAATAATCAAACTGAGGTTATAAATAAATTCACCACCTCTAACACTTATCATTACATTATTCCGTGCTTATTTAAAATTCATTCTACTTAGGTCCTTCCTTTTATTTTAGCCTTTGACATTCCACCTGAGCTCACCTGGTGGGTCTGACTGGAAATCTGACAGAAGGCTTTGAGGAAAGCTAAGGAAAGTTTTTTAGTCACTCTTAGGTCCTCTGACAATGGGGTTAGAGGTAGCGAGGGGTACTCCTGAGAACTAAACAACTCCAAGGACTCACCCCTGTGGCACAGCTGGTTGTTCAAACTTGAAAGAGAAAAAGAAAAAGGAAACAGAAATGCAGGGAAAAAAAACTCTTT
This sequence comes from Tupaia belangeri chinensis, assembly GCF_000334495.1. NCBI lineage: Eukaryota > Metazoa > Chordata > Mammalia > Scandentia > Tupaiidae > Tupaia > Tupaia belangeri. The sequence goes on from NW_006208319.1 coordinate 1,428,374, forward strand.
GAGATTATATTACCCAAAGATCCCAAAGAGACTTATTTCCCCTCCACAGTTAATCTTGTAAAGATTAGCAAAGAAGAGGAAAGAAACCAAGGCATTTGGATGAAATCCTCTAGCACAGATTACGTAGGCCTCAAATTTAACAGTGGTATTTTAGGACTGACTATATGTTTGAAGACAGCTGATTTATCTGTGGAATGTAGAGTAAGAATAAGTGACTGTTAGTTTAGAACAGTTCTCAAAAGATTTTGGAAGAGATTCAGCTGAGAGGAGTGCCTACTCCCTTCTTTAAAAGGAAGTTTTTCTCCACAGGCTCATTTCTGGAATCTCCAAATTTAGGTTTCTATCTAGTTCGTGGAAGCTGTTCAGAGGTGGGAGAATGTCCAAGAACCAGATGGTATTCCTTATTAAGCAAACCCTGCTATATGCTTTTGTAGCTCATGGAGACATCAGAGAAATAAATATTTTAACCTCACAAAAGTATAGGTAGTTCAAAATAATCTGAAAAATATTGCTCTTTAGCTATCTACTTGAGATATTACATGATACATATCTAACATTCAAATAATATAAATTTATGAATGTCTATCTAAGGGATTACAACTTCATCATTGCTCATTCAATCATAATGACTTTGAATTGTGCTAGGTACTTAGAATTAAAGAAGCTATAAAATGAAATTCCTCACTTCAAGGAGATCAGTTTACATTGGGTATAACAAAATGATAATATGTATGAAAATCCAAACAAGAACTTCAGTCTATAATTACCTGCTGATGTGAATGATTAAGATTCTATAGGTTGTGTGGATACAAATGGGAAGAAAATTAAGTAGAGAGAAGGAATCTAGGAGGTCTTTCCATGTCTTGGATTTGGGCTCCTCTTGGTCCATCCACATCCTCTTCTCCACTTCAACCATTCTCCCTCTTAAGATTCTTCTCTGCACATATAAATACTGATGTCATTTCTTCTGTATTTCCCTTTAACTATTGTCCTATGTAGCAATAATTGTTTACAACCAATATCTGCCTCCTATTACTAATATTATTACAAACATAAAACTTGGCCAGCTTTACATCTAATAATTACATTCAGCACCAGGTTCCATCAAATTCTTAACTGATCTTTGTTTCTTCTGCTGCAATATGTATAGTGGTTAGCATGTGTTCAACCTCGACTAATAAGAGCCAGTTCCTTCCTTTGAGGAAGTTACGTATGTTTTTCACGAATGAGTTTTCTCAATTGTAAAATCGAGCTAATAATAGTACCTATCTTCTTGGGTTGTTACAGGGATTAATTGGCCTAATAAAATAATCCCTCAGCACTGTGCCCAGAAGAGAGTAAATATTCAATCATTATTAGCTTTTATTGTTATTACCCTTTACCTTCCACAGAAATTCACTTTTTTTCCTTGCCTAAGAACATCATCTAGAGGTAGTTTCAGTGATTTTTGGGTAAGTTATACTAGTTTTGTACCTTTTAAAATGTTTTGTTTTATCCATAAGCATAAATAATGCACCTTTATACAGAATATGAGATTGGTAATTATTGCCCTTTACTGTTTTTCATTGGCCTTGGCATGTATTATTGCTCATAGGAAATTTATGGTCAATCTAAATTTTATTCCTTTTAAGGTAATATATCTGTTCTCCCAAAAGATTTTTGAGGATTTTTCCTAGTCTTTGATACACTATACTTTTACTTTAATGTTTCTAGATGTAGCTTTATTGCTATTTATCATACTTGGTGATTAAAGTGCACTTTTGATTTTAGAAGCTCCTATGGTATTTATTACTTATCCATCATTCTCAGCATTTTATTCAATGGGTTGTCTTATTAGACAATTAGACACTTATTGAAAAGTTCAATCTTTCCTCAGTAAACATTAACTGCTTTTCTGTATTTTCATCTCCTTATGTCTTGGTGCAAGGTTCTGGTTTAATAATGGGGCACATTTAGCCTTTCTCAATTTCTCCATGATTTATTTCATTCATTGAATTTTATTAAATTTTTATATTATTTACTATATTTTGTATCTGTAAGCTTCCTAATTAATCTCTTTTCATGTTATTATTTTCTTATTTCTGGCTCATCATTTCATATACTTTTAAAATGAGAATTATACTTTATCTCCTCAAAATCTCAGACAATGCATATTTTTAGGTCTTTTTATTTATTTATCTATTTATTAGAGGTTTTGCTATAGGACATTTGCTCTCATCTGAAAGACAGAGAGAGACAGAGAGACAGAAAATGAGAAATCACCCCCCAGGAGGGATGGCCATGCCACAATCCCTTCTCCTTCATTCTCCTCTCGGGATCTTGGGCATGTACACACACAGGCCCGGCATGAGTTTAAGCTACTGGGTCCAGGACTCGAACCACGGTCTGCTACATGGGTGTTCAGCGACATAGTCATTACACTAATTGCTGGTCCCAGGTCTTTTTATTTTTAAAATGATGATTTCTGACTTAATGCATGTATTTTTAGGGGTATAGTATGTGGGTTTTTAAAAAGTATGCACACATTATATAATAATCAAATCAATAATAATATATAGATATCCATTTTCTTCACCATTGAATATTATGTTGTACTGTGCACATTTGATAATATTTCTACTAGCTTTTTTTTTGACATATGTATCAATTTGTTCATTTTTTTTTATCTTGCCGTGGTACACGATCTCATAGCCTCTTCCCCTTATTTATCTGATTCTTATGTCCATTAAAATCCTTCTCATAAATATTCCCCCACTCCCAAGCAGCTTCTGTTATATACCATTACTCTATATTTCTATGTTCTTGAGTCCTTCAGGTTTTTTGGAGAATTCAGAGAACTGGCTTATGTTAAGTGGGGAGATATAATACCTGTCTTTCATATTCTGGCTTATGTCAGTTAACATTATATCTTCTAGGTTTATTTACGTTGTGTCAAATAGCAGGATTTTTTTGTTCTTTATGACTGAGGAGTGTTCCACTGTGTATATGTACCGTATTTTCTATTCACCCATTGTTGGGCATTTAAGCTGTTTTCATGACTTAGCTACTGTGAATCATGCTGTAATAAGCATGGATGTGCAAATGCCTTTCCAATTGAGTGATAGCTTTTCCTTTGGGTTTATACCCAAGAGTGAGAATGCTGAGTCATGATTTCTGAGGAACTTCCATGCTGTTTTCCACAGCAGCTGTATTAATTTGCATTCTCTCTAGTACTGAACATGAGTTACCTTTTCTCCATCACCTTACCAGTACTTGTTCTTTTTCCCTCTCCTTTTTTAATTGGTAGAGGGTATAGATGCTTGCCAGAGAGTCAGAGAGAGAGAAAGAAGTAGAGATAGAGAAAAAGAGAAAGTACCCCAATGGAGCATGGTCATGCTGCAATCGACAATCTCTTCTCAATTTTCTATCTCCTCAGGATTTAGGACATGCACACGCATGTGTCTGGCATGTTTTCAAGCTGCCAGGGCCAGGATTTAAACCACTTTTGGCCATGTGGGATCTGGCTTATTTAAACACCAGCTTGTTTTGCAAATTTTTACCATAGGGGCATATGTGTTCACCAGAGACAGATTGAAAGTGAGACATTACCTCCTAGAGGGATGGCTACACCACAACCCATTCTCCTCCATTCTATTCTCGGGATCTTGGGCACGCCTGCACACACGCCCAGTGAGAGTTTCAAGTCACTGGGTCTGGGATTCAAACTGTGATTAGCTATGGAGGAGTCCAGCGCCTCAACCAGTACACCACCTGCTGGGCCCAGTTTTGTTTTAGAGGTTTCTGGCTTAGAGCATGTGCACTTGCTGGAGAGAGACAAACACAATGAGAGGGAAAGTAAGAAATCACTCCCCAAGGGGGACGGCCACACTACAATCCCTTCTCCATACCCCTTGCAGGATATTGGGCATGCACAAACACAGGCCTGGCCTGATTTTGAAGCCATTGGGTCCAGGACCTTAACCACGGTGGCCATGAGGGAGTCCAGTGATGTAGCCACTACACCATCTGGTGGCCCCTGTGTTTTTGTTTTTGTTTTTGTTTGTTTGTTTTTTGAGAGAGATATATTTGCTATAGGGCGTGTGCACTTGCCAGAGATACGGAGACAGAAAGCAAGAAATCACCCCCAGGGAGATGGTCACACTGCAATCCCTTCTCCTCTTGGGAGTTTGGGCATGTGCCTGGTGTGAGTTTTAAGTTACCGGGTCCAGGACTCCAACCATGGTTGACTATGTAGGAGTTCAACCATGTAACCATTACACTATCTGCTGGTCTTGTTTTATTTTTAAGTAGAGCCATTTGGACTGCAGTTAGGCAATATATCATTGTATCTTCAATTTCTATTCCCTTATTATAAGCATGCTGAACATTTTTCCACATGTTTTTTAGTTATTTGTATGTCTTTTGAGAGTTGTCTGTTCAGGTTAATTGATCATTTATTAATTGCATCATTAGTGTCTTTTGGGGGGCTGAATTGTTTGAGTGCCTTATGTATTTTGGTTGTCAATCCCTTATCTGAAGTATGGTTTGCAGAATATTTTCTTCCTTTCTGTAGGCTGTCTCTCTATTGTTTCCTTTGTTTTGTAGAAGCTTTTTATCTCGATGTAATTCCGCTTACCTATTTTTGGTGATATTGATCTTGATTTACTAGTTATATTCAAGAAATCCTACCCTGCTCAAATATTTGAATTGCCTCGTCTGTGTTTTCCTCCAGTAGTTTTGTGATATCATGTTTAAGTATTTAATACACTTCAAATTAATTTTTGTAAATTGTTAGAAAAAATGTTTTTCATAATCAAATGTCTTTTCTGTATCAATTGATATAATCACATGCTTTTTTTCCTTCTATAACTGTGATGTATTACATTTATTATTTTACATATGTTGAACCATCCTTACACTTCTGGGATAAATCTTACTTGGTTTTGGTATATAATCTTTTTAATATGTGATTGGATTCTATTTGCTAATATTTTGTTGAAAATTTTTGCATCTATATTCATGCATCTATATTCATCAGGATATTAAGCTGTGGATGTTTGTGGATATTTTCTTTTTTGCTATGTCTTTGCTTTTGATATTAAGGTTATGGTGGATTTGTAGAATTGGTTTGCTTGAATTTCGTACAGTTAGATCTTTTGGAGTAGTATGAGAATTGGTGTTAATTAATTTTTAAAGGATTTATAGAATTCAGCAGTGAGGTTATCTAGACCTGAGTTTTTCTTTGTTGGAAGACAATTACTAATTTAATCTTATTGCCTGTTACTGAATTAATCAGGCTTTCTGTAGCTAACTGGTTCAATTTACGTATGTATATGTGTCCAGAAATTTGTCTATCTCTTCTAAGTTTTCCAGTTTGTTAGCTTATATTCACTCATACAAATCCTTAATAATATTTTGTATTTCTATGATATATATTGTCTTTTCTGATTTTATTTCTCTGGTTCTTCTCTCTTTTTCTTAGTTAATCTAGCTAATGCTTTGTCAATTTTGTTTATTCTCTTGAAGAAACAGCTGTTTTTTCCTACTGATTTTAATTAATCATTCATTTTCTATTTCATTTATTTCTGCTCTGATCTTTATTATTTATTTTCTTCTATTAATATTTTTGAGAGGTTTTTGCTATAGGGCACATGTGCTTGCCAGAAAGATGGAGAGAGACAGAGAGACAGAAAGCGAGAAATCACCCCCCAAGGAGGATGGCCGTGCCACAATCCCTTCTCCTCCATTCTTCTCTCGGGATCATGGGCATGCATGCACACGTATCCGGTGTGAGTTTAAACCACTAGGTCCAGGACTTGAAAAGGGGTTGACTACATGGGAGTCCTGTGGCATAGCAATTATGTCAACTGCTGGTCCCATCGGCTATTAATATTTTATTTAGCTTGTTCTTGCTTTGACATTAATCATTATATTGCTTATTTGTACTAAACCCATATTTTCCCTTCTCCACTCTTATTCTTTGTTCCATTGATGCCTACTCTTGAGTCTAAATAATACTCAGATAAAACATTTTTCAGAAAAACTTATAGACTTATTCTGATATCTAAAACCTGTCCCTTAAAAGTACCTTTCATAAAATATTGTGAATAACAATGGAGCTTAGTTTACCCATGTCCAACATGTTTATTTTCACACTGTCTTTCCACTTACTTTGCTTTTCTTGTCTCTTGTCTTACTCTTGAGTTTCTTCTCCCTGTCTTTTTCTTTTTATCTTTTTAACCTCTGTATTTCCATGACCCAGTATGTAATTGTACCTATTTTGAGAAAGGCACATGACATTTATTTAACTAACATGTGGATAAATGAATAGAAGTCAAATCATACTGGGTAAGTGATGTCTGCTACAGAAAAGGCAGGAAAGAAAGGGCGACCAGGAGGAGTCTAGAAATAATGAACTTATTCCTAGAAAGGTCATTTTAGAGTTTCTGGATATTAACATTACCTACAAAGGGCTGAGTTAGGATGGCCCTGCTTATCATACAGAGCCTCTAAAGCTGACAGTTGGTGTTGCCCGGTGCACAATAACTTCTGGGACATAGCCATGAATGAGACAAGACCTCTCCTTAGCATAACTCAAAGTCTAGAGGAAGATCTATAGATGAGCAAAATGGTAATGCCAATACAACCAGATGAATGAACAGAGGGCAGGGAGAAAATACAGGGAAAAATAAATTAATGTTTATGGGAATCAGAAAAGGCTTTATAGAACAACTGACATTTTATCTGATTTTTTAAGAATGAGTAAGAGTGTAGGCAGAGAAATGAATGAAAACTTTGGAAATGAGGGTAGCATAGAAGATCATGCATAAGAACTTAATGTGCTAAATTGTGTGGCTCATTGTATAAAGCCTGTGATATTTTTAAGTTATGAGATACAGGTTGATATGCTGTAGAGCCCTATTCTTAGTCCTTGAAAACCTGGAGTTCATTTCCTGACTTCCTCCTTTTCTAGCTATTTGCCCCTGTGATGGTTCTGTAGCACACAGTGTCCACTTAGGCAAGGCTCTTAATATTTTTGTGCTCCAGTTTCCTCAGCTACAAAATGAGAACAGCCAGAAACTACCCCAGGGGTACTTGGGGGCATTAAATTAGTTAAGTTATAAGAGCTTTTTATAAGTGATAAAGTTTTTATTTGTTTTTATTAAGATAATATAAATATTAAAAATAACTAAATTAATAATGAGGTCTTTATCTTGAGTCAGGATGCCTGGGATTAAATAGGCCACATACATTTTAATGTGTTACAACCTAGACTCAAAATAAAAACTAAACTAGTCCCGAAGCAAAAATCCCACAGATACATTTTCCTTTCTCCTGACAGTGGAGAAATCATCTATTTTTAAAATTTTTTACATGTTCTGATCTTCAGCAAAAAAACAGGACTAGCAATGCTTCAAGGTTTAACTCAGGTGCCTCTGAGTTCAAAAGTCTCAACATTTCTGAAAAAGAAAGCAATTTCCATTTTATAAATGCCATTGTGCCACAAGGGGGTAGGGGTGCTCTGTGTAAGTCTTTGCCATGCTCTTTCAAGCAAATTCTCTTGACTAAAAAATTAGATTCAAAAAATCCACATTGAATTTTAATAAATATTTTATTTAATAGAAATTTTCTATTCCATCTATAGTTTTACTGTTGTTTTTCTTATAATTAAGATCTGTCCCGAGACTTCAGCAAAGATAGCAAAGGCCAACATATTTAAGGTCAGGATAAATCTAGAGAGGGCCAGAGAGGGTGACCCTAAGGTTGGAAGATTTGGTTACAAAGGCCACCTTTCATTCATCTGAACAGATAGCCACAGGGCAATGTGAATCTTCCACAACTGGATTTTATCACAGCAAGTTCCCTTCAGTGTACACCCATTTAAAAGAATTCAGTAAAAGAAAAAAAAGCTTTTTTAAAAAAATCTTCTGTTCATTCTTGAACGAAGAAAAAAACAAAATGACTAGATGAAAAAAGCAACCGACTAATCCCTTAAAGCATGCGTTAAAAAAAATTATTCACAAAGTGTATGCCTCTTAACCAACATGCTTTTTAAAAATAACTGGTTGAAGCATGCAGTAGCAAGGCTATGACATAATTTCTGGGTAAGGTGTCCTTCCTTAGTGCTGAGGTTGTCCAGGGTATAAACCCACAGAGGTACTCCGTGTGGTACAGAAAAAACACAGCTGGGACATGAGGGAATTCCTCTTAGGATCCACAGAGCAAGTCCGATTATTTAACCACGGTGTTACAGGGATAATAGATTCCACCTGCAGCGTACTGACCACGGTACCCTCTTTCCTTCTCTGCTCCCGAATCACTGAACTCCCAGCACCTATACATTCTTTGTATTTTTTCACCCTTTAGCTTGAAACATTAACCCCTCTGTACCTTGGCTTCAGATAGCTTCATTTGTTTGGTGGACTACAACATGCCGTCATTGGGATTTCACATCATTATCTTTTAAGTGCTTAGAGAAGAAAAATAAAGCTTGTGTGCGTGATAGCTTGGCTAGAGATTCAAGCGGTCATAGTGTTTTCCCCCATCCCCTTAGAGGCATACAGCCATTCTGGGCCCACGAGCAATCTGTCTGTAATAAGTGACAGATTCTGCCCCCTATAAAGGAAAGGGCTGGAGGAGAGCAGCCTAGGCCCAGCACAATAGCGAGGCAGGTGCTCCGGTCAGGCTCTGCACGACCAGGAAACGCTTCTGGAATGCATGACCAATTTGGTTTCAGAACAGAATACTCCTTTTAATGGACAGAAAACACTAACCTTTTCTTTTTCCTTTTTGGTTCCCTCATACCCCCACCCTGCTGACTCCCCAGTTTCAACAAGCCCCCTTTTCACTTTAACCCTTTCAAAGGATAAAGGGCCAAGCTTCAATCTGTACCCACCTATTCATGTATATGTTGTTGTTGTGCTAACAACCCAGGAAGAAGAGTAAAATTATCCAGGAGAACAAATACACTTTCGATGAAGGAGCACCTATTTCTTTTAAATTCTCGCCTTTAAACAACGTTAGGAAACATACTTTTGGAGGAGGGCTAAATTACAAAAAATTATAGAACAAGATGCGTTCTGGAGGAGAAATAAACTATTAAATTGAAAGTAGTCTAAATTACATGAAAATCACACATCTTTGTAGACTTTGGTTACGTTTTCATGATTCCAATTAAATAAGATACTATAATAATACTGAAATCACCAACTATCGGTGTTGCTCACATATATACAGGTGAGAACACTGGATTATGTATTATCCAATATACAGGTTTCTCGACACACAAAGAAAATAACTGCAACTTGAAAGGAAATAATTATCCGATATTTCAATTAAAGTTTACATGTGCATACCCTGACTGTTGACAAAGCAAGATTTAAACAATCGTGTATGATTTCTTTTCCATGCAGCAGTATTTGAAATGCAGTGATAAGAGAGTAACTTAGATTAACAGTAATAAGGGTTTCCCCTTTGAGAGTTGTTGTAACTTATCTTTGAAGTTTAGCTCATTTATCATGGAAAAAATAGTCCCCAAAAAGTACAGCAGTCGCAGCATCCTGCCTGAGGCAGAGTGAGAGATTTCCAATAGCTGCTGTAAAGAAACATTTTGAAAATGTGTTCCCTACTGCACCGATAAATCTTAGACAGAAGAGTTTTAATTACAGAGGATAGAAAAGCCAAGATTTTTTCAAATGAACCCGAAAGTATGACTTGAGTGAGCTTTTCCCCCAGTTCCATGCTTCCCTATCCTATGTCTTCTTCATCTGGGAACAATAGTCTGTTTTTGAAACAGGACTCCTGGACAGAGGTCTTCATTTGTAACATAGTACCAGGAGAAACAATGGAAGTGAAATATAGTGAATCAATCTGTATGTATGTATGAGGAGCAAAGAAGAGGATAGGTGTGCTGTGAATTCTTTGGGGGCATGCTGCAGATCGTACACAGGGGAGGACGTGTTATGCATGTGTATGCAGTTGCATTGCATGTATATATGGATGTATTCTCTTATATGGTTGATCCTCAATAGCCTGTTTCTTTAAAGAAAAAAAAATACTGTTATTTGTGTCCTAACACTAAAAATGAACTCTTTTCTTTCTCGAAGAAAAAAAAAAATTAAGGCTAATGAAATTAGAGGTTGTTTAAATCAGAGGCAATTAAAATGCACACATTTCTTTTCCTAGAATCTGCAATTGTATTCAACGTTTGCAGTACAACGCCTGCCTGTAGGATAAATAATTTAATGGGTTTTGTGATTTGGTACTAAAAGCATAACAAAATCCTACAGCTGTAGCCTCATTTTTCTCCACACTCAAACTGTTCTCTTCTTAAATTGCATATTTTGTACAGTTTTTTCTTTAAGAACACAAAGTAGGTTCTACATCTTTGAGAACCAATTTCCGACATAATAGGTAATTGCACATAATTACAGGAGTTTCAGAAACTGAAACAAGAAAACAAAACAAAACAAAACAAAACAAAATCTTTCCCCAACCCAGTCTTTCTTTCTTCTCAAAGATTGGGATTAAATCACCATCTGATTCTATTCAATTTTGCCCTTCATTACAACAAATGATATATGCTGAGAATAACAAAATGTGAAAACCACCCTAAATCCTTCTGTCTCCTAGCCATTCAGTATTAATTTAGCATTTTGATTATACAAACATGAGAACAGAGTTTTATAAATTTCCTTCATTTTTACATTTTATCACGTGTGCCCCACTACAAGGGAATGTGGTCAGCTTAAGGCTCAGTAACCATGTGGGCTGCATTTTGAATTACCTTTCTATTTTCTGATTCTGCACTCTTTGAAGTGCCTCTTTCTGCTCATTAACTCTCTCATACTAAAAATGAGACTAAGGACCAAAAAACACGTCCAGTTTCGGTAGCCCAAGAAAAGGATCTCATACTTTGAAAAGAGGAAATGGTAGAAAAGTGTTGTAAGAGTGAGTGAGTGGACCTTGTCTTCCTGCATCTCGCTTCCTTTATAGTTCTTTGGCGTTCTGATTGAAGAAGGCTTGGGGCATCAGACAGAGGTAAGGTTTTGCTTCAAGGCCTTTGTGGAAGTGAATTTCACAGCTGGAAATCAGAGCTTCCAGGCTTCTTGCCTGTTTATGGTAGGCTGGAGCCTATTTATCTCTCTGCTCCCTTTCCCTCAGAGGATATTGTAGATCTGAGGTTGAAAGAGAGATTTTTTTTTTCTCGGCTTTCTACCAAATTCCCTATCTCTCCAACTAAAATGCAATCATGACACATTCAGTGGATAGGTAAAAGTAACTGGATTGCCTTTTGGCTTGTGTGGTATTTGTGAGGGCCAAGTGGCTTATGAACTGGCCATTTCTCAATTACAGAAGGAAGAATGGGGAAGGCGTTTAGTCTTACAACCTAGAGAATGGACAGGACCTGTCTTTAGTGACTAACCACAAGTTTCTTTTTGTCTTATAACATTCAACTGTCACTCAATGACATTGAAAGTGACTAAAGCCTAAATCAGAAATGTGTAGACATCATTTTCTTAAACTACGGTCTTAAAAATTAGGTACGTGAGGTGAATGTGTGTATGAAGGGAAGTATATTGGGGAGCTCAGGTCATTCTTTCCAGTGAAGCCAGGAGGCAGAGTGCTAGGGATACTGGCAATTTGTATTAATATCTTTACACAGAGTTAGAAGTAAGGAAACAGATCTGTGTGCTTCTTAATGTTTTTCCTAATAACCAGAGGGCACATGCTTTCTCCAGAGAGAGAGAGAGAGAAAGAGAGAACTCTATTCGCCTCCCCTACTGACCCAATGAGGCATGGCTAGGCCACAATCCTTTTTACTCCCCTTTCTCCATCCTGCCAGGATTTGGAGTCCTTACTCCCATTTGCCCAGCATGTTCTTTTTCAAGCCCTGGGGGCCAGGATTTGAACTGCAGTTGGCTATGTGGGAATCCTGCAATCAACACATAGTATTTACCCTTTGACCTATGGGGCCAGTATGGCCTATGTGTTTAATCATGAAAACAGTTTAGGGATTCTGATCTCCATCAATATATACATGATTTCACAATTAAAAAAAAAAAAAAAAAAGTAACAAACATGACCAGTAAAGGTGTTATGACTTCCAGAACCAACATTTTCCAATTTCAAAATACGAGTAGGAAAAGATTAAATGTTATTATTTACATTTTGTAGATCTGAATGATGATTAGTGCAGCCAGAGCTGGGGTGGGAAAACAATGCTCAAGGGAGGAGATATGGGAGAAAGAAAACTTCTTCCTCTTAAAGAATTAAGAATAAATTAAAAATAGGTTATTCTGGAAATGTTTCTGAACTTCACTTTCTTCAACTGAAAAATAAGAATATTTACTACTAATGACGGTATAAGGAAGACACAGAGATATAATACCTTCAGGACTTGTCACAGCATGCTTTGGCTGTTGGTATGTCTATATTCTGCTGTGCTGTCAGGTTATTCTCATCTCCCCAACTCCAGTTCTAGAGTATCTGGTCCACAAATACTCCACAATATCTCATAAATGCTTAAATTAATGGAGAATGTACTCTCTTGAGGTCCCCAACCATTTTTTAGATCTATGATATTACAACAATCTAATTAAGAAAATCATAAATAAGATGAACTCTTTTTTTTATATGATCTTTTAATTACTTCTTGTTTAATTCTCTCCCCAAGGTATGACATGTCACTTCTCACTCCACCCATTATAATATTATTGAATACGGTGAGATAGTGTTATTTTTTTTTTCTTATTTTCTACTGAATGCCTTACATGATTTAAGAACTTAGTACATGCATGTTAACAGGAAAGAAATAGAAAGCCTATAATTTAAGGAAAGGTTGCTAAATTAGCCCAAGATGGTCTCCCACCTGTTTTTGTAAATGAAGTTTTGTTGAAACATAGCCACACCCATTAATTTACATACTTTCCTATGACTGTTTTGTGCTTAAATAATGCAGTTGAGACATTGTGACAGAGGTCATATAACCTATAAACATTGAAATATTTACTTTCTGGCCAATTTCAGAAAATGTTTGCTACTTTTTGACTTAAAGGATGATTCACGCTCTACTCACACATTAACTCATATTAATTCACAGAGACTGTGTTCTGATTTTCTGCCACTAACCAAAGAATTAACATCAGTTGTATTAACAGTAAGGTGATTAACAGGAGTTCCTAATAGTGTCCCTGCATAGACCCTTAAATAAAAGTGAGATATTATTATATGCTCTTCGGGCCTCTCATGTAATATAATATATATTCCTCCTTTTCTTGCCAGGTAGCTTTCAGAAAAAAACTAATTGTCTCATATTTAATTCTGTGAAATAACAAGTTATGTTGTAAGATTCCAGTATATGTTAAAAATGTATTCCAGTATATAATATATATAGTATTGTATACAAGTAGTATTTATGTGCCTAGTATAATGGCATTTATATACAAATATATATACATACATACATATACACACATACATATATATATTCATCATTTGTATATATTCATTTCATTTTGTTTTTAGAGAGAATTTGATAGAGGGCACATGTGGTTGCTAGAGAGACAGAGAGAGACAGAAAGTGAAAAATCACCCTGCAGGGGGGCGTGGCCATGCTTCAATCCCTTCTTCTTCATTCTCCTCTTGGGATTTTGGGCACGCATGCACAAGTGCCTGGTGTGAGTTTTAAGCCACTGGGTCTGGGCCTTGAACTTTGATCAACTATGTGGGAGTCCAGTGATGTTACCATTATGCCATCTGTTGGTCCCACAAATATTTGTCTTTATGTCACTTTTTAGCCTAGATATGGAGGACCCTGGAAGTTGTGAAGAAATGTTAGTTTGGGGAACATAAATGAAGGTACCTATAATATGTGCATGTATATGTTAAGAAGATAAAGCTACCTTTCATTATACTGAAATTGTCTTATTTTTTTCTCCACCAAATAATGCTTATTGTCTTCAGACATTTTTAAAGTGATATTTGGAAATTAAAAAATGGGGAGTTTAATTTCATGTATTTGAGCTTATCATTCTATGAAGGTACTTATGGTATCATTTAATATTGTGTAGATTGTGGTTTCTCTGTCCCAGGTAAAGCATTTATACATATTGGTAGAAACACATGCATTGTGTTTATACTATGTGGATTATGGTTCAGCTTTTTTTTTTTTTTTTTGAGAGGTTTTTGCTATAGGGAGTGTGCACTCACCAGAAAGACAGAGAAAGAGAGACAGACAGTGGGAAATCACCCCCAGGGGGGATGGCCATGCCACAACCTCTTCTCCTCTTGGGATTTTGGGCATGCACGCACATGCACCCAGTGTGAGTTTAAGCCACTCAATCTGGAACTTGAACCACGATCAACTACATGGGAATCAAACAACATAGCCATTAAGCTAACTGCTGGTCCCTATGGTTCAGTATTAAGATTGACATTTTGGTGGGTTTTGTAAAAAATTCTTATATGCTATTATATGCTATCATGAGCCTATCAAATACGGTCATTGAGTTTGAAAAAAAAGTAAGTGGTCTATGTTCCATAACCTTCCTCAAGATGAAACACACATTAGGATCAGCAGATGGCATAATGGTTACATCTCTGGACTCCCACATAGCCTCCCGCAGTTTGAGTCCCAGACCTGCTGGCTTAAAATTTATGCAGGGTGCCTGTGCGTGTGTACCCAAAATCCCAAGAGGAGAATGATGGAGAAGGGATTGTGGCATGACTGTGGCATGACTATCAACCCAGGGAGTGATTGCTCGCTTTCTATCTCTCTGTCTCTCCAGCGGGCAGTGTCCTATAGATTAAATACACAGTTACTATCTGAGGGCAAAATGTATAAACCTACATAGATTTACATAAAGGAAATTGATAATTGTAAAAAAAATCATTTTAACATGTTTTCAGAATGGAGAGGTTATAAGCCTGAGCTTGATATTCATAAAATATTCATTAAATTTTGGCTCCATCATTTAGAGCATGTAGGACTTTTGACAAGTTACTTTACTATCAAGTTCTTCAGTTTCTTCATCTGTAGAATGGAGCTACCAATAGTGTCTTCTAAGATTGTCTTGATAAATATGTGCGTTTACATAGGCTAGCCTCTCAGAATATTGCCTGGCTCAGTAAATAATGATTAGTGATGTTTTTGTCTTTCAGTTGTTAGCATATACAGAGAGAAACACAGTGATGGGATGGGGGAGAAAGCAACCCCAATGGACATAGTCAAGCTGTAATCCCTTATTTTTCATTTTCCCATTTTGTTGAGATTTGAGGCACACATAAACACACATCCATGTCTGGCATGTTCCTCAAGTCATGGGGCCAGAACTTGAACCACAATCACCTGTGAAGGATCTGGTTCTCTTAACCACTAGGCTATGGGGCCAGCCCAATAAATAACAAATATTATTTGTGGTTTACCACCTACTACTAGTCTAATCTTTCTGAGCCTCATTTACTTTTTTGTAAAATGGAGTTTGGAGGAGAATAGTCTATCTAAGATTCTTTACAGTTTTAATTTCTTAAAAATAATTTTGTAGGAGATAT
>NW_006208319.1:1443917-1464913 GCF_000334495.1 Tupaia belangeri chinensis
AAGAGTGTAAAGAATAAGAGAGGGTGATAGGGAATCTGTTACAAAGATAATAGTTACGATCGTAAGTCTGCACAGGCACCTGAGTGTTAATACACACACACACACACACACACACACACACCCCTCACTATCCCTCCCACGCATCTTCACACATTTTCTATGTTTGGCATCAACATGTATCATCTACTGAAGTAACCTTAATGTTATAATCATCGGACATCAGCATCTAAAGTGCTGCTTCTCAAAATAAATTGAGGTCTGTTGTATTTTCTTATTTTCATAAAAGAAATACTTGAATAACTACAATTTCCCATGTCAATAACTTCTAGTAAAATACTTCCATACAGTGATTAGAATAAAACTAGATTTCATCACAATTAACCTTGGCCACATATACAGAGAATTCAAATGTCTTTTTTCTGGATATATCTAAAATTAGACTATAGAAAAAAAATCACAAGAGCTACCACAAAAAGAGCCAAGATTTTGGTTGAGCTTTTGAATTAAAAAAATTAAATTAAAGAAAAGACTAGAAAACATTTCACAGTGAGCTGCATTTATTGCCAATTAGATTCATCCACCAGAGGTCATTGGATGATTGAGCTAGAGTGACATACTTCCCACCACCTTCTGAAATGAAAGATTACCTCACCTTTTTTTTTTTTTTTTTTTAAAGAAATTGTGGTTTGGTATCCAAAATGGCTTCAATGGAGATGAAGACTTTTGGGGACCATAAAACTTTGCACTATGATAATTTGTCTTAAGATAAATGTCTTCAATCCTTTTGGAACACTGGGGTCATGACTGGCTCCACAATAACATCAAATCAGGTAAGGAATTTGCTGCAATGTACATTTTATAGCTGTACAATTTACCTCTAGTTATGCTATCATATAGGATTATAGTAGAGAAAAAAAGTCCCATTTCTAGTTAATATGCCAAATCAACCACTTACTACATCATTCTGAACAATCATTTAAGACCTGTAAATTTCAGTTCTCTTGCTAAAGTAGACATAATGATACCACATAGGGTTACTGTGAAAATTAACCAAAATACTCTGTGTGTATTACTTATCTATTGCTGTGTAACAAATTCCCCCCCTCCAAAAAACAAACAAACAAACAAACAAACAAAAAATGTAGTGGCCTTAAAACCAACATTTATCACAGTTTCTGTGAATCAGGAAATCTAGGTCGGACCTAGCTGTGTTCTCTCTTTCAGAACTTCCATATGCTACAGTTAAGTTGTTGATTGGGGAATGGCCACCTTAAGACTCAATTGGATAAGAATCTATTTTTAAGCTTGCTCACATGCCGGTGGGAGGATTTTTGGACTGATAGTCTCAGATACTCATTGACAGTTTCTTACCATAGAGCTATTCACAACATGGTTGTTCAGGTCATCGGTGAGCAAGTAGGATGTGCATGCAATTGCACAAGAGAGAGCAGAAGTTAAGACTGAGGTCATGGTCTTTTGTAATTAGAAAAGCCATCGCATCGCTATTTTTAAAAATATTTTTTATAATGTGAGCGTGGAGAGAGATAGAGAGAGAGAGGAGAAGCGAGAAAGCACCTCTCAGCAGAGATGGCTGTATTGCAATTCCTTCTTCTCCATTCTCCTTGCAGGATTTTGGACATGCATGCATTTACATCTAGCACGTTTTTCAAATCATCAGGTCTGGGACTTGAACCATGGATTTAACCATATGGAATCCAGCTGCCTTAGTCACCACACCACCAGCTGGCCTCACTTCATCACTTTTGCTATATTGTATTAGTTAAAAGTAGAATGTGAATTGCCAGAGCCAGCCCATTCTCAAGGGGAAAGGAATTAAACATGTGTATTAATACTAGCAGTTGGAGGTCATAAGAGGCCGTTTTAGAGCCCATAATACAATGTCAAGTCGTTAGCACAAATCAAGTGTTCAATTTTTTTTAAACTCTGAGTTAGTATATATTTCTAAGAATTTTGCACTAATTGTAGCTCCAAGAGCAGGTTTGAAGCTGGGCATGAGTTTCTGTAAAGGCATGCAGCCTCTCTGTGCCTGAATTTCTCTATTTGTGTTATACTCTATATTCTTAGAAACTATAAAACAATAATTTGAGCTGAAATGGTAGAATAAATCATTCAGAATCTAATGGTGAAGAGCTAAAACAGATATGGTTGCTATTATTCTTCATTTTTGCAATCCAGTCAAAGGCACATGAGAGAAAACAAGAAAAAATTCCATACATCAATTTGTTTCCAAAACCTACCCTAATGCCTGCTTCAACCAAAAAATAGGAGACCTCTGTGGTAGTTGCTACAAGAGTAATAGCTACCCTACACCTCTAAATGCCTTATGTAGATTCCCATTGTGTCACTTCTATCACTCTGACTTCAATTCCCCAAACTTGGTAAACTTATCTGTTCTCCAGCCCAGCCTTATTGAATGTCTACATGTTGGATACCATCATTTTGCAACTGTTCCAATTTTGTAATATTTTAAAAGTGCACTTATTTATTTTTTCCATGAATGAGAGGGAGAGAAAGTAAGACAGAGAGAAAACCCACAACAGGGTGTCACACCACGCTCCACCTCCAGTCTTAGCTGACAGATCACAGGCTTCACGTGTGCCTGGTGTGCTCAGGGAGATCCCAGGCTGCAAACCCAAGACTTTTCCCACGCGGCTTCAGTTGTGTTACCAGCACGCCACTGCTAGGTCCCTCGCATTCTGATGACCATTTATTTTACTCTTATGGAAAGCTCTCATGGCAGGACAGAGTTGCTCAATTTTTCAATCTCACTTTTTTTTTTTTTTTCCCCTATTCTTCTATCCTATTGCTGTTTGCAACCCAGGGTCAGCCATTTGAACTAGTTCTATTGCTAGATTCCCAGTCTCTGAAGTGATACCATTTATCGCTTCTCACTCTGGTAAATCTAATGACTTCCCCTGCTCTAGCTACAAAATTACTAGAAATTATTGGAAAAGATAACAAAAGCAAAAACCTAACTTGGTTTTGTGCAGTTTTTTTGTGGTTAACCTTGGCATGATCTTCAATGTTTCTTAAGGTATAGACTTTATAGTCAAATGGACATGTTCAAATTTTTTTGTGCTTTGTTTTACTTACTTACTTATGTATGTATTTATGTTTCGTTTTGTTTTGCTGGAGGGCATGGGCACTCACCAGAGAGACACAGATGGAGAGGAGAAAGCACCCACCATAGACCAGTGTTGTAAAAAGAGAACTAATTGCAGGTGGTGAGAGGAGATGCAGTCTAAAAGATATACCACGGTGTGGTGGCTAAAAGTCTGCCAATAGATACTGAATTAGCAATAGGAATTCCTGTGTATTTTGGTGATGGTGGACAATGGTGACGGTGGTGGTGTGTGTCTTAAGGAAGCAGAAATCTAACATAAATAGAGTATAATGATGTGAAATCGTGTGACCAGCGATTCTGAGACTGTCTTAAATACTCCTGCTACCTAGAGGAATTTTTAGGGAACTTAAATTTAGAGAAAGTGTGTATAAGATAAGAAACTTAGATAAAACCCAAAATGGAAGAAATGACAAGAAATGAGATATTTAGCAAATAGCCACGACGCTATTTCTAGAACTAAGCTCTCAAGAGCTGAAGCAACAGACCTGCCGTTGAAATGATTGGCTGCTCAGTCTCAAAATTTGAAATTAGAGCACTTGAAAATGTTCCTGCTCTAATTTAAACCTGACCATTGAGTGGGGAGAAGGGATAGCACTGAGTCTGAGCCTGTCTTCTGAATCTTTGTCTTTGCCCACCGAACATCTCCATCTAGAATTTCTATCTCAATATTTCCAAACTAGACTCAGCTTTGGCTCACCTCTAAAGTGGCTTCTCTTTCTAACACATATGGGTTTTAAAAGTGATAGCACCATGCTCTAGTCCTCTTTGAAATAAGTAATTTCCAAATTTTTATTTTCCCTTTTATTTGAGTTTCCATGTACTGAAGCTTCTATAGCCCTTCCTCCAACCCACCATCTCTGCTGTCTTTTCATTGTCACTATCTAGTTTAGACTCTACTCCTGGATCATTGCAGTCTTATCTCTGACTCTCCTTTTAGTTCACCCTAAAACTTTCCATCAAATACTCATCTAAGACATTTGCCTGTCAGCACTAGTATAGTCTCATTATGATACTCCAGAGCTCTTCCCAATTTGATTCCAAATTGTCCATCCCATTCTCCAACATCTTTCCTATTCCACACCATCTTTTGCACATTTTAGTCCAACTGTTGTAGTTACAGTTCTACCCCTTAAATTTCATTTCCTCATACCTTTGCTCAGAAAGGAGCAAACATATCCCAACTCATTAACTCTTATCCATTTTTAAGCTCTATTTCAAATGACCCCTCATGCTTGATCTTCCTTGGTTCTTTCACTAGGATATGAGTGCTTCTCTCTATCTCCTACACCAAGCATCTTGATACTTGTAAATTTTGAGATAATTCCTTTCTTTTTAAAATTTTTCCCTGTATTCACAATAGAGGGTGTACGTTCATGTGTGACAGTGAGAGAGAGATTTGAGCACCATCCATAGGGTTTGGTCATGCCATGACCCCCTTCTTCCAGTCCTCTAGCCTATTAGATCTTAGGCACTCACATGCATGTAGACCAAGATTGGTAACCAGTTCTTTGAACAGTGCATTACTGCTGTGCCATGAAACTGCTCCCATATCATTTCTTATATTTTTCCTTCTGAAAATGGGTGATATATTTTACTTAATTCCTGTTGATCATACATGCCCCAAGAGCACAAATGTATTTATCTAGCTTTGCCTGTATTACAGTGACCATAGTGTCTTATATGTGGTAGACGATTAACGATCAGGGATAGGGATGGGTTTAATATTTAACATATTTGCCTGTGTGTTTTTTTAGATGAATTCTTTGTGCACATAAACATGACAACTCTATTTTAGAGTTTACTAAATGCTGTTCTCCAGATTAAATAATAATAATATCTTTCTTTCTTTCTTCTTTCTTTCTTTTTTGAAGAGGTTTTTGCTATAGGGCGCGTGCGCTTGCCAGACAGACAGAGAGAGACAGAGAGACAGAAAGCAAGAAATCACCCCCCAGGGGGGATGGTCACGCCGCAATCCCTTCTCCTCCATTCTCCTCTCGGGATCCTGGGCACGCAAGCGCATGCACCTGGAGTGAGTTTAAGCCACCGGGTCCAGTACTCAACCCACGGTCAACTACATGGGAGTCCAGCGATATAGACCTTATGCTAACTGCTGGTCCCAGTAATAATGCATTTTGAAGTGTATTTCTGTTTGGTTGCTGTCGGTTTACATGTGAAGAAGCATACATATGAAAAAGCATAATATAACACCAAGAAATGAGCTTAATTTCAAGGCATCATTTCTTTAAAGTGCCATACTGCTTGATCATTTCAGGATATAAAATCATAAAATACAAAAAGTTGTGAAAAGATAACAGTTACAGCATTTTGAGTCCCCCAAAATGGAGATCAAAGTAATTCCCATGTAAACCTGAGAAATTACACAAAAAGTAAAACTTGGGAAAAAAATAGCTAAAAAAAATTACATTATCTGATATCAAGACATCATCTCATTTGTAGATAAATAGAAAACACTGTAGTAAGCAAACTAGATAACATATTTTGATATCTTACATTGCTGAAATTCCTTGCAGCCAGAGAATAAAAAACTAATATTTGATCATTTTAATTTTCAAATGCTCTGACACCTCTCTGTACCTTTGGAGTCAGCTGTAAACTAATGAATCTGGAAATGATCAATTCATATTTTTTCTTAGTAACTTCTTACCAGAGCTTGCCTGAAGCAATGTATCTTCCTTAGTGCATGTCCAGGAAGTCTGAAGCGTTTTCTCCTTTGTGACCCAGATTCTCTGATCTGTGTGTCTGTATCTAGCTTCCAATTATGTAGAGCATCTCCTTGAACATGCTGTGTAGTCCTTATTAGTGACATGGAAAAACAAGTAGCTAAAGTATGATAGGTTGTAGTCACCAAAGGACACTTGAAGGAAACATTTGATTTATTATATATATTACCATTTAATACTGTTGTGGACTAACTGGTTGTGTCCCCTCAAATTTATATGTTAATATCATAACTCCCAAAGAGATAATATTAAGAAGTGGGGTAATTGGAAAGTGATTAGGTCACGTGGGCAGAGTATCTTTTTTTTAACAGTTTTTTATTTATTAATTTTGTTATTATTTATACATTTAATCACTATACATCACTGAGATTGTAAAGAGACTTGACCCAGCACAACACACACCTCAGTCCAGCCCAGTTGAGAACATACACACTTACTCAGCAACAAATAATAAACCATATCTACATCCCACAAATGCCTTACCTCTCCATTTCTCCCCAGTTTCCTTTCCTACACTCTTCCCCTCCCCTACTCTTTCCACTTTGGCTCTAGTATCCATAACAATTTTTAATGCTTGTATGTCCCACAGACTTTCAGGGGTAGAGTGTCTTATATAAGAGGCCCTGAGAGAGACCTCTCTTACCCTCTGTATGTGAAGACAGTGAGAAGACATTATCTATGAAGCAGAAAATAGGCCCTCTGCAGACACAGAATCTTACAGCTCTTTGGTCTTCCTAGTCTCTAGAACTGTGAGAAATAAATTTGCTTTTGTTTTTGTCTTATGATAAAAAAAAAATGTGTATATGCACAGAGGGAGAAGCAAGGATGAAGAGAGGACAGGCTCTTGTCAACACACGTTCCCTTTCTCTGCCCTCTACCTTGTCATGATCTTGTGTACTTGGACACACGCAAAGTGCTTCAGTCAATCCAGGGATCTGAACCTATGGTTGGTTATGTGCTGAAGCACTGAAGTTCCATTTGCTTCTTACTGAGCCACTAGGGTGAGCCAAGTTTCCATTCTTTATCGCCAGCTGGTCTATGGAAGGAGGAAAAAAATGTCTCTTATCTTGTCCATGGCACACCCTCCTGAAAGGGCACCACTGCATTGCCACTTTGCACTTATTTTCCCTACTTTCTCACACATCACTCTGGCTTCATGGGATTTAAACATGGCTCTGTTGCTCTTTTGGCCAAAAGGCAAGGCTAAAGAACAATAATGTACTCAGATGGGGACCAGCAGTTGGCGTAATGGCTATGTCGCTGGACTCCCATGTAGTCGATCATCGTTTGACTCCCGGACCCGGTGGCTTGAGCTCATGCCAGGCACGTGTGCATGCATGCCCAAGATCCCGAGAGGAGAATGGAGGAGAAGGGATTACGGCGTGGCCATCCCCCCGGGGGGTGATTTCTCACTTTCTATCTCTCTGTCTCTCTCTGTCTTTCTGGCCAGCGCACACGCCCTATAGCCCAAAAAACTCTCAAAATAAAAATGTACTCAGATGACTAAAGCTTTGTTCCTTGGTCACGTTTGTCTTGACACATTCCCTTTTTACTGGAGCTCTGTTTGTTTCCAGATATTTTCTTAGCCCCTCATAAAAATAAAATGTCAGATGGGTTAGCCCTACTACTTCTCCAAGTGTGCCTGGGCACGTTAGAGCCTACGTGGTAAGGCTTCCACTGCAGTGCCTGCCATGGACTGAAATGAAATGAAGTGACTCGGCACATATGAAAACACTTACCCGAGTGCGGGCACTCCAGCAAAGCTCTAGCCTGATGCAAATACTTTAATCATAAAGAATATCTGACTCTTCAAACAACATTATGAAATGTGAATTTTTCTGTTCTCACATACAAAATCATGGTAGAAGTGAGAATACTGTACTTGTTTTTAGCCAGAATCAGTTTGGATAAAATACGTGTGATTAAATTTGGCCATTAAGCTTAGGGGACTTTGGGGTGCCATTTGTTGAATAAACACAGAGAGTACAAAATTGTACCCTGAGGTCCAATAGGAGTGTGTTGCTGAGTGAGGAGGTTGTTTTTATACCATGGTTCCCTGTAAACCTTTTGTTACCCCAGACCAGTGTCTTAATTTTTTTTTTTGAGTAAGACTCAGTAATAAACACATTTTTAAGAATGACTCAGTACATACAATGCACACACATGGCCTCACAAACATGTGTGTTTGCATGTATATATAACTATTGATAGAACAAATGGAATGAAACAATACCCACTTTCTTTTTATTTAAAATATTCTGATTTTTCCATATTGTCATTTTCTCCCTTATCTCTCTCTCTCCTTTTGCATGATTGGCCAGTAACCTTAGATGGCTGCTGGTTCTATTTCAAAAGCACTGTTACTTCTACTTCTGTGTACATGCTCATGGGATTCAACAATATGTGAGAGCAGGATAAGCTTATTTCAAAACCTGGGAAACAAATTGTGACTTTTAAAAGCTTTTGTTCCAAGACCTGGATAAGGAAAACCATAGAAGAGCAACCTTCAGTCTATCTGCATCATAGTGTCAGAAGCTCTGGCATCAGTTCGCATGGTACTATGACTTTGTTGAAGAGGCTCTTCATTTGGTAAAACATGGAGAGACAACACAAGGATTGGATAGTGGTAACTGTGGTGAGTGATAAATGCAAACCCAATCATTCAACTTTGTTTGACGTTTGTGCTAGTTTTCACCTGTGAAGGCACTGGGCTAGCAGGTGGCATGAGGGGTAAGGTACTGTATCCCACATGGATAACTGCATGGGTTAGTCTCAGGCCTTGAAAATCAGGCTGGGTGCATGTGCACACATTCCCAAAATTCTGAGAGGAAGAGAATGGAGGAGACAGAGTTGTGGCATAGCCATCCCCCTTGAAGGATGATTTCTCACTTTCTTTCTCTCCTTCTCTCTGTCTCTCTCTGGTAAGAGCATGTGTCTTATTGCAAAAAAAAAAAAAAATCAAAACAACAAGAGAACTTTTCTCTGCCAGAAAAATAAACAAAAATCTTAGTAGTTGAACAGTTAAATATTTTCCCTCTCTCTAGTGTTATGGATTGGTGAGGAAGAGGGATGAGAGAAAAGAGAAGGTCAATAAGGAAGTTGCCTAAACAAGTGCTCTATTCACTAATTTCTGGGACCCTGTGGTTCTCTTTGATAGCCAGTATGTGATAAGAGAGGAAGTTAAGGGACTCTTATCATTTGGAAGTTAGCATAATATAATTCTCTCCATTCATCCTTTCATCTTCTCCCCAGCAATCTGAACTATGACCTACTCATACTAAAATTAGTGCATGTTTGGCAAGAGATTCTGATGCTTTGATTCTGCTGATTCTCCTCAGGTACCTGAGAATGAGCCTTATTGCCTTCCAGAATCCAGGAGGCAGAAAAAAGGGAGTAGCTCTTCTGGGTACTGTGCCTGCTCTTCCCGGACCAACGGTGGGAGAACTTGGTAACCTCATCTTACAGTTGCCAAATATCTATATGTGAAATGCCCTCTGCAAATATCTATGGATACTTAATTCACTCTTTCAGTTGTTTCTAAAGAGACGTCCCCACCATGAACTCTAGAGATATCAAGGTACATTGATGCCCCTTATAGTTAATGACTAAACTATTTAATCACATGTATTTTATCCACACTAATTCATGCCAAAATCAAATACAGTATGCTCGTTTCTATTAAGATTTTGTAAATGGGAACAGAGCAATCTATATGTAATGAGGCTCTCAAGGTGAGAGAAAGGGAAAGTGCTACTTGTACTTCTGTGTACATGCTCTGAGATGTAATCTCACAGGAAAACTGCTAAAAGCACGCATATGTCTACTAAATGAGAATGAAAATGGCTGACCGAGTCTACTAAAAACTTTCATTCCCATTACAATTTCTGAAATTATGGTGATTCTGGGAATGGGATGGGATGGTCATGTTGAGGAAATGATATTCATAGTATATTTTAGGGTATCTTTTGGGCCAGCTGATGACACAGTGGAAATACATCACTGCAGTGCTGCATGTATCAGGGAAGGGTTCAGATTTGTGTCCTGAGAAGACCCTGTGTACACTCAGCACGCACACATGCCCATTGTCTAGGCTGCCTGCCTGGAGACTGGGGCTGGATTATGGTGTGGGGACCTCGTTAGGGATGCCTCTCTCACTCTCATGAAAGAAAGAACCTAAAAAAAATAAATAAGTGTTTTTTGTTTTTTTTTAATAATAAAGGTGAATGTGTACGAATGCTTTGCTTTGTTTTCAATGCCGAGACAGATTAGTTCTGCATCCAGAACATAACAAGGCAGATATCACACATATATACACTCATGGCATTCATTAAAGTCCGCACCTCGTTTTCCTCACTGGCTGGGGTGCATCTGTGTTAGGCTTTACACTGGCAATGTGGCACAAGGAATCCAAACTGAGATTCACATTTAGCTGTTGAAGTAGATATACATGGCACGTCAACTTCATGTTGCAGATTTCCCTGTGCCCAGGGAGCGCTAGGAAAGGGATCTTGGGATTCCCAGCAAGGGGTCCTTAATCACACCTGCTCTCAATTCCACACAATGTCAAAGGGCTGTGATAAGTGTTGTGCTCTGCTCAGCAACCCACAATTGTGCATGCTTGACGACAACCGTAGAGGAAGTTCCTTCCCTGGGAATCAAATGGACACCTCATGGAGAATGGGACCCTGTCGGGTGCTGGGGGACCATTCCCGAAGTTGCTGCTTCAGTGTGCTAAATGGTAGCCTAGGGCCCAGCAGAGATCTCACGCTGCTTCCTAAAATGCCTGGTGAACACCCAGGGAGCAGCTTAGGTGAGAAGCTGCTTCATTAAACAGAGAAGGCTCAGTTTGAAATAATAAGACAATATCTTTCTTGTGTTGAATGGCCTGCCTGTTTCTAAGTGCTTCACAAACAGTTCCTCAGTCATTCACACACATCACCACAAGGGATTAGAGGGAGCCTTTCCTATCTCACATTAGAAGAAGCAGCTAACTGACAAATGACTCTCTGCTGAACAGCAGTCACAGAATACAAAGATCTCTTGAATGGCCCCTCCGCTAAGTTCCCTAGATTCGCCACCAACTCACCTTCTTCCCCAAAGTGTTCCTGTCCAGTGCACCATGCCCTGTGCTTCCTTACTTCCCTGCCTTGCTAATTGGACCTTATCCTTCTCTCCAGTCTTTTTGTGCAGCTCTTACCAGTTCTATAAGGCTCAAATCAAATTCCTCTTTGTCATTCAAGATTTTCATGAACCTTCTAGCTTGAAAATGTACCTTGCCTCAGATGCTATTACATTTCATAGAAATTTGCAGTTTACTTCATCTTCATGTGGTAATATTTCATTTTCCCAACTGATAAAGATGATTCTACCTCCTCCTCCTTCTCTAGAGGTTTTTCTGTCTTAGGGCATGTGTGCTCATCAGAGGGAGAGAGAGACAGAGATAGTGGGAGGAGAAGGAAGAAATCACTCTTGAGGGGGGCATGGCTATATCACAATCTCCCATTCTCCTCCCAGGATCTTGGGCGTGCTTGCATACTCACCCAGTGTGAGTTTCAAGCCACTAGATCCAGGACTCAAACTGTAGTCAACCATGTAAGAGTCCAACAACATAATCACTATGCCATCTTCTGGCAATTTCTTCTTCTTTTTTAATTACCATAAGGAGCATGTACTTTCCGGAGAAACAGAAAAGGCACCCTTCAGTAGGGTGTGATAATGCTGCAATACCTTCTTTGTTTCTCTGTCCTGTCAAGATTTTGGGCATGCACTCATATATACTCAGACTGGTTTTCAAGCCTCAAGGACTGGAATTCAAATGATGGGCAGCCATGTGGGATCAAACTTCCTTAACCACTAGGTTAGGCCAAAGGGAAGCTTTTTAAAGGCAGACTAACTTTGCGATATCTCTTCTAGGACAGTTTTTAAAGACAACCAGGAGGTGATAAATAAATGCCCCTTATTTATCACCTCCTGGTAACCAGCAGAACTTTGATCATAGTAGCCTCCCAGGGGATAAATGTCGATTCCCTCCAAAACAAAATTTTCATGGCAATGCACACTACTGATCCAGACAGTAGCTATATTAAGGGAGCTCAGATATATCAGATATGTATGTGTATATATATATATATATGAATATTATATATATATAAAATATTCAGATGCTATCAAATGGCCCTGCCTTCCTGAACTGTAGTTATTGCTCACAAGAAGTGGTTCCACTCTGAGAATTATCCTCCTGTGGGATTGGCCAGGCCAACCAAAAGGCAGAGGAATGTCTGAATGAGCAGGATTAATGGGCAACCAGAGAAGAGGTTGTGTATACCCATTCAAGCTCTTGGAAAGTGTCTGTCTATGAAGTGATGAAAAGGACTGGATTTGGGGCCAGAGGGTGAGAGTAGCTCCACATGTCCCCTACCTCCTGCTGCTGGAGTCCTGAAAAACAATGAGGACACGCAGAGGCAGTGGCACGTGGGAGGCAGCTGACTCCAGCTGACTGAAAATAGGCCATTTGTCCTGTTCAATGCTAATGTGACCAGGGGCCTGCACAGTTGGGGCTGCAAAGCGGGGCAGGGAGGTAATTGCATTTATGTATGCATATGTGTGTGTGAGATGAAGCTCTCTTTCTTTGCTTTTTAATCAGCTTTCTTTACTCAATAAATTACCAATAAGAATAGCCTAGGATCTCACCAGTTTCTCTAGCTTGCAAAGACATAAGTGCTTTGGCTTTGCCAGTCTGGGCAAAAAACAAGCAAGCAAGCAAACAAACAAACAAAAAAACTTGTATTTAAAGGAGTGGTAAGTGAGACCTCTCTGGATATTTTTCAACCCAAAGCAAAATGGTGATAAGAAGAGTTACAGCTAAAATGTCATTATAATAAGTGGTAAGGGCAGAGCTGAATATTCTAATTACTTGGATATTTTTTTTTTCTCCAGCAGTATTGCTTTGCCGAGTACACATTTGCAGGGCTTAGAAATCTCTGGGCCAATGGGGTCGGCAGATCACGTGGTGGTTGGGGGTGCTGGACTTCCATATGGCCAACCATGGTTCGGGTCCCAGACCTGGTGGCTTGCTCTCTCTCTCTCTTGCTCAGTCTCTTCCTCTCTCTGATCAAATTAAAAAATAAATAAATAAAGTCAAATAAAATACTTCTTTTTTAAAAAAAAATTAAAAGAATGAAATCTCTGGGGCAATATTTCTACCGAGGTAGTATTTGTATCTATGAGAGACTAGTCAGCAGTATCAGCCTTTAAGGGTCACCACCACAAAGTCAGCTGGTCACTGCCAGTATCACTGGGCACTTAGGAAGATACAGTGTATAGTTAAGCCACTAAAAGAAGATTCAGTACTTTTTTTTTTACTTGAATACATTATGCCATGCACATGTGTGTATACATATTTGTGTGTGTGTGCATATGAACACACGTGAGTTTTTTCATCCTCTGCACACACACACATTAGGGAGGATAGAGAGTGAGGTAATAATAGCACTTTGCTTCTTATTTTTCACATAGACATTATAAAGGGTCACAGGCTTTCACTCTGGCACCCTTAAGAGTCATTCAGCTGAAAAGAAACAAGTCCCCACCCTCTCATTTCTCTTTATAGAGATCTCTGACTGAGAACTTAAGTAGCATGTCCACAGCCAATCAGTGACATTTGTCATTTTTATCTCTGCCAAGCTCTGCAAGGTCAAAGAGAGAGCTCAGAGATCTTGGCTTCCATACTGGGACTTTATTTCACAGAATCACTGTCAGTGTTAATATAACCCCTCTGAACCAGGCAGGTGAGAAACTGCTAAAGAGAATGGGACCCTCTCCTCCCAGGCAGGTGTTTCTATGTCTGAAATAAAGACTGGTGATTCTGACCCAAATGGCCAATTATCTGCTGGCTGCATTTATACGAATCATTGGTCCCTGTCATTGGTCTGGAAGTTGAGAGTTGGCTTGTGTGTAGTGGACTGTAAAGTGTGCAAGTGTGCTGCAGACTTAGAAAAGGATGATTTTAATTGCTTCCCAGGGCTTTCAGGCAGCCAGTGCTACTCTCAGAGTCCCTACAGCAATGACTCCTCAGCTCTCCCTTTAATTTTAACGTCATGGAGGATTTTGAAAATATCCCTATGCTCTACTTTAAAAATAACTCTCAATAATTCCCTGAACATTAAGACAACAATTTATTTTTACAAAGTTGCCTCTTCTATCAAGTTCTAGGTACTATTCTTCTCTGGTGTTCCTTCAGAAAAACCTAAAAGTTAGAGAGCAGGAGACATTTCCAGTTTGTTCCATTTTTCATTGTTCTCCGTATTTTGAATATAAGGTTAATATAAGGAGGGGATTTCCTGATATAAAAATGAGTAACGTCACATGGACTTAGACTTCAAGAAACTTAAATTTTCGTATGGAAAATAACAAAAGCACTCACACATAATTGCAACTCAAGGTAAAAATAATATATAAACAATACAAAAGACTTTAAGAGGAAGTCATAATTTCCTCATGAAGCTCTTGCTAAAGTTTTGAGGGTGAGGTAACATATGACCGTGGTTTTGAAGTATTGGTAGGATATGAACATCTAGTCATCTCAGGGCAATCATTTTAGGCAAAAATGTTATTGCAACTTCTTGTTAGTTTTCACTGTTACAAAACTCATTTTGAGAAGTTTGAGGCTCCACCTCTATAATTTTTCTACCAAGTATCTTCACATCTATAACTAGGTTTTAGGTACACAGCCTATATCATTCTTCATAAAGCACAAAAAATACAGATTTGGGTTGTAGGAAGAATATACTTTGGCCTTTGGTGAAATGATAACACTAGAACATCAAAATGTTCAATATGGGTGACACTACTGACTTCTCAATATAGCCAGGTCTTGCTCTGGGCACTTAACACCTATTAGCTCCATAACCCATACAAATAATAGAGGAGCCCAGTCCTAGTAGTGCAGGTGGTAGTTTACTGATAAGCAGTGCTATAAGTCACATGGAAGGTCATTGGTTTGGATCACAAGTCAACCCAAAATATGGGGGACAGGCACACCCTAGATCCTGACTAGATCATCTGGAAGATTGGAAGGTGGGATGGCAACATGGTGAGATCCTACTGAGGGTGACTTTTTCTCTATCTTGTGATTAAATTTAAAAAAAATAGAGGGGATAACTTTAAGTAGATCTCTATTTTTATTCTCATTTTACTAATGAGAGAATTGGGATACAGAAAGATAAATCAACTGGCCAAGATGAGTCATTAAGCCTTTGAGTCAGAATTTGAACCCAGAAAGTCTGACTAGAGAATTTAATGCATGTAAGCACTATTTCAGAAAGATTTTTCTCAGCATAACAAAGCTGCTTATGAAATGGAATTATTTTATTTTTCAAAGTTTTATTGAGCAACTACTATCTTCTAGGTACTATGCTAAAAGTTAAAAGTCTAAAGAAAACTAAGAGGTCATGTTTTCCCTTAATCTATCTATTTAAAACCTCAAAAAGGAAGCTATTATTCAAAATGAGGCCAGTTGTTAAAGTAAAGTCTCTGAACTTTTATCTTTTATGTTACATGGAAAAGAATATTGGACATTGCAAAAGAGGCACCTATGAATCTTACTGGATTAGCAAAGTAAAAGTTATTTCTCTCACTCAATAATCCAGATAATCCAAAAGGATGCTCCCATTTGGGTAGCTTTCCAGGCAGGGATTCAGGGACTCAGACTCAGACTCATTCTCTCCTGGGTTTCTGCCATCTTTCCAGGCTCATCTCAGGTGGCTCATTCTTTCCAGTCAGCTAGAAGATGTAAAGGTCTAGAGAATCACACATAGAGGACATTATGGGCCGCCATAGGAAGGGACATATGTCACATCCACTCACATTCCCTTGACTAGAATGTGTATGACATCTGGATGAATGGAGACCTGGGCATGTAGGCTCACTGTAGCCCCCAGGGAGAAGAGGGGATGGGTTTGATGAGGAGGAGTTCTGTCTCTGTAACATTCTTATACCATCAACTTTCTGATTAATAGAATTTCCAAATGATACCATTATGCTGTTTAAAAATAGTCATAATTTTTAAAATCTAGAACACCACATAACAGTCTATTACATGTGAAAATAGAATAAGATATATGAAGGGAGGATCTCAATTCTTTCTGCCTCTCTTTCCCGTTCAATACAGAACTTGTGGTATGGAAGAGACAAGAAGGACATTTACTTCACAGAGTTCCAGTTCTTGACTCTTTACAGCATAGTGTCTGGATAGTGACTATGTGCAAATACACAAATAGAAATGTAATTATTTGTACATAACTATATCTACTTTCAACTGTTCCAAAACCGCGTGCTAAATATATATCATTAAAGGTGTGGGGGATAGGGGAACCAGCAGTTCCCACGTAGTCGCTGGACTCCCATGTAGTCGACCGCGGTTCGTGTCCTGGACCGGGTGGCTTAAAACTCACGCTGGGCGTGTGTGCGTGTGTGCCCAAGATCCCGAGAGGAGAATGGAGGAGAAGGGATTGCGGCGTGACCATCCCCCCTGGGGGGTGATTTCTCGCTTTCTGTCTCTATGCCTCTCTCTGTCTGTCTGGCGAGCGCACGTGCCCTACAGTTTTAATTTGCCTTTCATTTTCTATTTTCTCAAGGTGCACTTAGATCACTGAGTTTGAGAATGTTTTCCACGTCAAATATAACTTTCATTTTATTTCTATTTGGTGTTATTTTTTTAAGAGCTTTTTGCTGTAGGGCACATGGACTCACCAGAGAAAGAGACAGAGACAGTGAGAGGGAAAGTGAGAAATCACCTCCTAGGAGGGACAACCATTCAACGATCCCTTCTCCTCCATTCTTATCCTGGAATCTTGGGCACGCAAGCATATGCACCCGGCATGATTTTCAAGCCACTAGGCCTGGGACTCAAACCATGGTTGGCCACGTGGGAGTCCAACAGTGTAACTGCTATCCATCTGCTCCCCAATATTTCTTTTTATTTTTAATGCCAGAGGGCACGTGCACACATCAGAGAGATAAAAAAATGAAAAAAAAAAAAAAGGTGTGGGGGATAGTACAAAGAGTATTCCCATTTAGTGAATGTTCGTATGTAGCTGTCATAATTTCAGGTCCTTTGTTTTTACTATTTTTAATACTTTTAAGGTATCATGATTATGCCTATTTAACACATAATGCTTATAGAGTTAAAGTTATAAGCCTAATGTCACATGCTCATAAATGGCAGATCCAAGATCCAAACCTGTTAGATCTAACTGCAAAACTTCTATTTACCCTTTGAGTGATTGAATTTATTCAGTTTGAACAGGCAATGACGATAAGTAAATGGCGAAAATAACTCAAATTTTTTTTATTATAAAACTGAACTATTGGACCCGCGACGAGCGAGACGGCAGAGGGCGGAGGGGCCCTGCGCCAGCCCACCTGGGCCCGGCTGTGGGCTCACGCCACCCCTGGGACCTGCGCCGAGGGAGGCAGCGGCGGGAGGCGGGCCCCCCACCCGGGGCTCTGCCCGGCGTTCAGCTGCCTCTCCGGGGTGGGCGTGTGGCCTCCAGAACAGCAAGCTGAACCCAAAAACAAGGATTGAGAACTTGCAACTATAAGCAACAGAAAGAATCTTTAGCTGTCTTAAACCCGTTGAGAAATATATTATATATAGAAGGACTTGCTCTACCTATGGACAGTGAGAAGATGATGGTTGCCAGCCCTGCATTGCCTCAGGGGAGAACAGGAACTACTCTACCATTCTTGAGGAAGCCAGATACCCGAGGATAACTCACGCTGCAGAGCCCCACAACACCATTCCTGCCAACCTTGAATGGAATCTATGTTCCCTATTGTTGAAAACTTTAAACTTGTGGCCCTTCTCCCTTTACTTGCATGTATCACATTTTCAATAACTCCCCTGGAAGACAACTGTATATAGCAGAGATAGGGTAATGGGAGAGGGGGAAAGGGCAGAGGGTCAAAGATAGGATAAAAAACATATATATATATATGTATACATTGTATGAAAGTAGAAATGGAATATTGTTGGTGATAACATGAAAAAAAAAAAAAAGACTAAATAAGAAGGGCCAGCAGGTGGCATGGTGGTTACGGGCACTGGACTTCCACATGGCCAACCACAGTTTTGAGTCCCGGACCTGGCCGCTTGTGTGCTTACTTTCTCTCTCTCTCTCTCTGTTCCCTCTCTGGTCAAATTAAAATAAATAAAGTTAAATAAAGTTAAAAAAAAAAAACTGAACTATTCAGGCATTTCCAACCACACTCTGATTAACCCCATCTAGACAGAAAATATATGTCTATGATGCTAAGTAATTTGTAAGTAAAGAGATTACAGTAACTTTGATGTGGGAGGCATTTTCTCACAGATTGTTTTCACTAATTCTGTCACCATTTCTTTTTCATGTGCTTTTGTATTTTCTGTTTCATTTGCCTATGGCCTATCTCTTAAGAGTTTAAGGATTAATGTATTACTCTTAACTATTCTAGTACCAAGCTTCATTCCTGACACATGCGTGTTCAGAAAATACAGTCTATAATGAATGAATAAGTGAGCAAGCAGATGTGTATATTTTAGGAGGAAATAGTAAGGCCAAATGCATTAAGATATGAATCAGGTAGTAGAGTGGTTAAAGTGCTGGACTTCCCTATGGCTGAACATGGTTTGAGTCCCAGACCCGGTGACTTTAAATTCATACCAGTTGTGCTTGCATGCATTTCCAACATTCCAAGAGGAGAATGGCGAAGGGATTGTAGCATGGCCCTACTCCCTGGTGGGTGATTTATCACTTTCCCTCTCTCTGGCAAGTACACACACTCTACGGAAAACTTAAAAAAATTAAAAGAAATTAACTACAATAGTGAAATAAGGAAATATAAATTCAGGAAGCAAAGCTGAGTGAAGGGAAGGAAGGAAATGAAGTAAGACAAGATAGGAGCCAATTCATGGGCTAGGAATTGTGGGCTTAATTCAAATAAGTACTCCATTGGAAGGAGGGATTCTCTTATGTGCCTAACTTAATTAAAGGTAGTGGCTGAGTACCAACTTGGTCAAAAGTAATAACCACTTGCAAAAACGTGTTTTCCCATATTGGTGTATACAACCATCCTAGTCTCCATCAGAGGTTGTGGTTAAAGACCAGGAGATAGCCATGTTTTGTGGACACTGGATAAAGAAGGATTATTTGGAAAAGTAAAATCTTTGGAGTTAAAGAATTCTATTAAATTTGCTAACCATTTGGTAGTGGATTAGGGCTTTGTCATAAAGTAAATATTCATAGCCAATAATAAATACAAGATTGTTTACTTTTTCATTATTGGTGTGCCTGAAGCATTCTTCGGTAAACACTTGAGAAATACATTTTGAGAGTGTTTCCTGGT
Source organism: Tupaia belangeri chinensis (assembly GCF_000334495.1). Classification (NCBI taxonomy): domain Eukaryota; kingdom Metazoa; phylum Chordata; class Mammalia; order Scandentia; family Tupaiidae; genus Tupaia; species Tupaia belangeri. The sequence continues at coordinate 1,463,187 of NW_006208319.1, forward strand.
CAGATGTAAATCAGAGTTTACATATGATGAGGAGTGTAGGAGGAGGCAGGAAGAAAATCAAGTTAATGGTGATAGGTTAGAAGAATAACTACAGGGCTAAAATTTTAGAATGAAGGAAATTGGGTTATTCTCAGAATTTGATGGAAAGAAAGCAATTTAATTCAGGAAGTGTTCTATGACTTCTTCACCTATCAAATTTAAAATGAATGAAGATGAGGACAGGTGGTTTCACTCAGAATCAGAAAAACTCATTCTAGATTTGACTCTTCTTCTAAATAGAGATGAGGTCTTGGTTGAATCACTTAATTTCTCTGAGCTTCAGTTTCTTAGGTTCCTTTTCTGAAAGATGAGGATTTGCAATTAGACTACTAGACCAGATAATCTAGGAAATCCTTTTAATCTATGAAGATTTCAAAGTAAGTAATTTAATTTTTATTTGAGTTGACTCATAATACATTGTTTAGAATAATGTAGCATTACCTGTTTATGAATCTTACCATCAGAGTTCAGTGGTTGTCTCACATTTGAACCTAAAACTGGAAACTAAAGGAAGAGTGCGTCTTTCTCTCAACTTTGAGGTCATGGGGCCAATGCTAAGTAAAGGCCATATTATAAGATGAAGATGTGGGTTGGGTACAGAGTCAGCAGAACTCATTGAAGGAAAGGGTACAGCGTGCTGGACCTGTGTTAGTTTTCGGTGGCTGCTATAACAAATTACCATAAACTTGACCAACGTGAATTTATTGTCTTACAGTTCTGGAGGTCAGAAGTTCTGAAATAGTCTCTCTGAGCTGAAATTAAGATACCAGAAGGGTGCACTCTTTTTTGGAGCTGTGGGGGAAAACCCATGTCCTTGCCTTTTTCACTTTCTAAAGGCCATCCATACTCCTTGGCTTGATGCCACCTCCTACATCTTCACAGCCAGACATGTTGTATCTCTCTGACATTCTTCTGTAGTTACATCTTCTACTTCTAAGAACGCTGTCATTACGTTGAGCACAATCAGATAATCTAGAGAAATCTCTCTATTTTAAGATCAGCAGATAGGAAACTTAATTTCATCTGTAACCTTAATCCGCCATAGCCAAGCTAACTAATATATTCACAAATTCTGGGTATTATGGCATGGATATCTCTGGAGGCCTTTATTGCTTGTAATATTGGTTCAAGAGGAATTTAGAGGAACATACATACTTGATTGCCACATCTCTGCTTGGTGTGTCCCAGAACTGTGATCAGTAACTACCACATGAGATTTTAGTATACAAATAAAATAAAATAAAATATAAACTAGGCTTAAGGGTCAGAAATAATTAGTTTGAATTTAGAGGCTAGTAATTTAACATTTTATATCTTAACATGGAGATAACAGTATATGTTACAGGGTTGTCCTAAGGATTAAAATGTTTGATAAATCTAGTTTCCTCATTTAAAAAAATTATAATAATTAGTGAAACTTAAACAGTGATTATTGACTTTTTGTTGTGTTTTTATTTATTTTGATACTTTGTTGTTTTTACTGAAGACTAACACCTGAAAATATATTTTAAGTCTTTACAATTCATTTATTGACTATTAGGAATCCTTGTGTAGGCTTGTTTTTGATGCATATGAGAAATAGAAAACTTCTAATTATCCTTCTGAAGAAGAGCACCCACTTTTTTTTTTTTTTTTTTGAGAGGTTTTTGCTATAGGGCGCATGCGCTCGCCAGACAGACAGAGACAGA
>NW_006208319.1:1465548-1480499 GCF_000334495.1 Tupaia belangeri chinensis
TTGCTATAGGGAGCGTGTGCTTGCCAGACAGACAGAGAGATAGAAAGCGAGAAATCACCCCCCAGGGGGGATGACCACGCCGCAATCCCTTCTCCTCCATTTTCTTCTCGGGATCTTGGGCACGCACGCACATGCGCCCGGCGTGAGTTTAAGCCACCGGGTCCGGGACACGAACCGTGGTCGGCTACGTGGGAGTCCAGCGACATAGCCATTACGCTAACTGCTGGTCCCAAGAGTACCCACTTAAAAGACAAAATCTACCACAATTTTTCAAAGAAGTAAAGATTTACTGATTCAGGTAAGACCTAAAAGAAAGTTTATATATGAAGCTTGACTGAAACTAAAATAAATCATGTTTTTGGCAAGAAACAATTAGGTTGTACTAAAAATAAAACTTTGGACCCAAAACTGAGGTTACTGCCATGACTGACACTAATTCTAGACCTGGAGGAGAGATGATTACTACTTTAGCAACTTTTATCTGTTCAGTATACTCATCATGGAGATTCGGACTTCTGTGATATTGTTCATCTATCTTATAATGAAGGTAGTTATCTTTTACATAATGCAATGGACAAGTAAACATCAACATTCTTTACAACTCTTATTCTGAGCCTTCTTGTCACTATTGCAACATAAACTTCTCTGTTTTGGTCACGTAGACAACTAGATTTGTCTTTATGGTTAAAAATAAAAAGCAGCTAACTGTCTTCATGCCTTTAGTTAAATGAATAGACTGGTTGTCACTGCTGTGTCTACCAGTATAAAGCTCCTCATATTGGGAATAATATAATTCCCTGTTGTGACTGCCAAGCTATAGCTACTGTATGAAAAGAAAATGGGACAGTGACGGTTCAAGGCCTAGAACAGGTAGTATAGTCAATGGATGAAGAGGTTAAGTTGCTTGTTTCTGGAAGACATTTTGATCATGTCTGCCTATATTGAGTCTTCTATGTTTCCCTCTTTTGGCTGCCTTGAAGATTCCTTGCTTATAAGTCACTTTTGGTTACAGCATTATGTTAACTCATCCTTTTGCACCTTTAAAAGGTAATAAAATGAAAAATTAATTTTTCTGCTAATATTTTACTTACTTCATTATCTTTTTCACTGGATATTAACCCAAAGATTTTCTACCTTAATATTGCATTATTATTGTGATGATGCATTAAGTATTAATTCCACAAAACAATAAATATATTATAATATATGTAAATAGGGCCATTTAAAGTTACAAAGAGATCTAAGATAGAACTTTACTTGTATGAAGATTAAAAAACTCTTATATCATTTTGTCAGCGTGGAAGCTATTTTTAGAATCTGGTGATGAAGCTTATAAAGGTACATGGGACTTCAGATATGAAAGTAAGATCAGCTGGACCAAAGTCAAGTTAAAAATGGATGTTTTATTTTTAAATTTAATTTTAAATATCTATAATGCTCAGGGCTGCTGACAATGGTATCCCATATTTAACGCGTAGAGCAAATTTGGATAGAACACTATCAACATACACAGGGACCTGAATCCTAACGAATATTGCTTTGAAGAACCTTGAGTATGTGCCTAAGGGTTTGAAAGGAAAGATAACAGTAACTGGCCTGTCAAAGTGAGCTGACAGTGTGAGAGTTGCCATCAAGGAAATTCTTCATTCATTTCTCAGCAAAAATGGGTTGCACATATGAAAATGTTTTTAGGTAAATGAAATCTCCCAGATCTTCCTTGACAACCAAAGGATCTGGCAGGATCTCTAAAGAAAAAATAGTGAGGCAGAGAAAGTGTAATTACTCTGTATTACGAGACTTCTTCATTCCTACTTCTCTCTTCTATCTCTTGACTTCTATTGATTTTAGAAAGGATACCTAAAAGAAACTAGTACTTTATCCTAATCTCATCTAACATGGAAGGAACGAAGATGAGCAATTCTTTCATATAGCACTGGGTGGGGAAAGGGGAACAGTGATTTTCAGAAATGTTTTTATCTTAAAGAATTATCACAGACAGAGGCTATGAGCATGAGGTACCCAGCACTCTTGAAGATGTGTTTCATTGGGAAGAGACTACTTTTGGCACCCCACAGTCAAGTTCACCTTATTATGCAGTTGTCTGGCTGACTGTGGACCATGAAACTTCAACTTAAGTTTTTGGGAAATAAGATAGGCAAGATACCACATGTAAATTATCTCCCTCTGTATTATATTCTGTGATAATAGTCTTCACTACTAGAGAAAAGTCTTTGTTGACTTTATAATATTGATTGTATCACAGAATCTTATTACGTGAGAGAACTAAGTGGTCACTGAATTATTCACTAAAGATCACAAAGAGCCTGTGGTCCTCTATTCTTCAATATGGCTAAATCTTTAGTTATGCAATGAAGCTGTAGACTCCCATGGTGAGTTAAAGTTCAGCACAGAGTCCTTTCAAAATTGCCTCCCCAGAAATTACTTCAATAATAATTTAGAATTTCTTCAACTGATGTGTTATTTTAGGTCATTTCATTTCTAGGACATTTATATGTAAATATTTTCTTTCTAGATGTCGGATTTCCTTTGAAATTTGATCTCACGATACTGATTCTTTGATTCTTTCGAAAATCAAAAAGGAAAGGAAGAGGAAAAAAATGAAATTTTCATATTGGGCATTTAATAGACCCCAGATGTTTTTTCTTGTTTTTTAGTAACTTTAGGTGCTATGTAGACTTTGGACATGGCTTTTGTTTCATTGGACCCTTTGTTACTTTAACAAACTATGCCACTTTTGTTTGCCTTGATTTGATTTAATATATTTACCTTCCTGGACTCTGCTGCATCAGGATATATCCTGATGCATAAATCTGGGATCATGATACAATATGACAATAAAAATCCATATCCCAGCCAAACTAGGTTTCTCAACCTAAGTTCCACATATATTAAATGTTGAGGTTACGTTGATGTGTGAGTAAACATCTTACCACTTCCTACAAATTAGGATATATTATATCTATTAGAATTCTTTTAATTTGCCCCTGCCTGCATCTATGCATCCTTAGAAACCTGAGCAGCTTTTGTTAGTTTCTTCTCTCACAGCTTATCAGATGATATAAAACTATGACTGCAAAGACCAGGTGGAGATAGGCAAGTATCGTTGGTTGAGAAATAACAATCTTTTTGATTCTTATAATGATGAGCCTGCCTAATCTTTTCATCTCCCACTTTTCCAATTTTGTAATAAAATGCTTGATTCACTGTTGGAGATGTGGTGAAAATATGAGACACTTCATTGGTGCCCTCTGCAAACACCGTAATTATTGAGATTCCACTCTGCCTGACCAATGCCATCTCTCACCTGTTTCAATACTAATTTGTGTGCACGTAAGGAAGTATAGCCGACCAGACTCAGGAAGCGGGAAGTAAACCCTATCTTTATTTGCATCAGTTTACTCAAAATGGGTATATTTTCCTTTGCCCAGTTTTATCGTTCCATATTTCTTTATTAGAAACTACTTGCTATTCAGCAACCTCTTTTCTCCAATGACTCACAAAATAATCCAAATCAAACTTTGTACCTAGTGCAAGACTTTAATTTGAAGTGCAGAGTCATTGCTTTGAGAGTTACTAATACCAATTTGTCTTTCTTTCTTTCTTTCTTTTTTTCTCCACTGAACAATAAAGAGAACACTTAGAGCTTTAACAACCAAGACATAAATAAGAAAAACAGCTCGAAAGCAGAACACCGTGTGGCTGTTAAACGATCAGCTCCTTTCAGAGCCTCCATAAGGATTAAGAACTAAACGAATCTTTTCACATATTGTTGCTGGACACAAGGCACAGAATCAACTTCATTCTTCTCCTTTGAACCAAAACGACAATCACACTGGGAAGCCCCTCCCCTCCCCATTCCCCGAGTCCATTAAAGACCCTGTTACTGGAGTTATTTTAAATGGGTGTGTATAAAGCACTAGGGGACAGATTGTAGGATATAATCCTCAACTGACAGAGGGGAATGTACTAAAAGTCCCTCAGGAGATCACCCATCTTGATTTTTGCGAGACACATGGTAGCAGAGATGGACAAAACAATTTGAATGAGATAAGAAAAGCCAAGCTTTCTCTACCCTTCCCCCAAATCCTCAGCCACCTCACAAGCTGAACCTTTCAAATACACTTAGTGCTGAGGCAATTTGACATGGGTGGTAGATTAACACACCCACACAATATAAACAGGGAGAGCACCCCCCCTTTATTGACGTCAAGGTTGCAGAATCAGCTGCTGCTCAGTAGGCCAAAAGCCAGCTTGGGACGAGCAGAATTGTGTTCTTGACTTTGTCTGTCTTTATTTTAGGACTCAACTGGGACTCTTGGAGAAGATAGTCCCATAGCTTTGTAAATGTTCTTGAAAAGACCTGTGATCGACTGGTTTGTATGTATGTATGTGTATGGCATGTGCATTTGTTAAAAAAGGGTAAAAAAAAAAGTCATCTTTAAAGTGGCTTGTTTTATCTATTTGCTAAGTTGTGGTAGTTAGGATCATTGGTGGAAAGGAGAAGTAGTCAAGATAATAAGAAATTAAGATTCATTCAAATCCAGACACAAAAGTAGAAAATCTTCAGAATGTTCTAATTTGTACATGTTCGTTTTATATCTTCACTTGTAATCCTCATCATCTTCATACACTCACTCTGCAGGTTCTATCAGAACTTACAGAAAGGAAATAAAGAAAGACTGATCTCTATAGGCAAGGGGTCAGGGTTTTCATTTTCAGCTTGTTTAGTTCTGCCTGGATGCTGCTGGAGAGGAAAAAAATGTCCCCCTCATTTCTGCTGCTAAAAAGACTCCATGGATAAGAGCAGAGGAGTGTGAAACATCTGTGTGATCTACGGATTTTTCTTACCCTTTTGTTAAATTTTTGAAATATACTTCTTCATTGAGAGAGAGACTCTCAACAGGATTTTAAACCTCAATCCACCCCCTCAGCCAACTGGGATTTCTGACAAAATGCACACACCTGCCACATATGTTGGAAACTTGGGATATGAACCCAAGACCTTTCCATGTAGGTTCAGCATAACAGAGCACTGTGTTAAATTGTGCCATAACAGCTGACTCTTCGTTCTCCCCCCCCCCCCCCCCCGTTTTTTTTTTGAAAGATTTTTGCTATAGGGCAAGTGTGCTCACTAGAGAGACAGACAGAGAGAAAGTGAGAAATAACTCCCCTCCTCCCCACCCCTCCGCCACGGGGGATAGCTGTGCCAGAATCCCTTCTCCTCCATTTTCCTCTCAGAATCTTGGGCAAGATGCATACACTCCCTGTGTGCATTTTAAGCCACCAGGTCTGAGACTCGAAGTATGGTAGACTACATGGGAGTCTAGCTAGGTAACCATGATGCCATCTGCTGATCCTATCCCCTTTTAACCTTCTGTAAAAACAATTAATTTAGAAAGTGATTTTAAGGAGTAATGGTGTGATGATTACTTTGCTGGACTTCCACATGGCTAACTGCAGTTCGAATCTTAGACCAGAGACTTGAAACCATGCTGTGAGTGTGTATGTACACTCCTAAACTCCTGAAAGGAGAATGGAGGAGAAGGCATTGCAGTGTGGCCATCCCTCCGGGGGGTGATTTCTCATTTTCTGCCTCTCTGGTGAACACATATGCCCTATAGCAAAAATCTCTCACAAAAAAAAAAGAAAAAAAAAAAGAAAGAAAGAAAATGATTTTAAAATAAGTTGCTTAAAAATAAGTTGCTTAAAGACCATTTTCTCTTGGGCTAACACATGAATATGTGCATCTGTTTCCAAAAGTTTTGTGTACTCTTAAGTCCAAAAGAACAGTAAATCCCAACTGTCCTCTCTCTAACTGACAACCTGCTGGACTTTATTCCTTTGGCCTGAACTCTTACTTATTACATAGCCAGTATCATACCAAATGAATCAGTGAATAAAATTTCAGTAGCATCTATTTGAATCTTTATTGTTGTAGGATATAGAAAATGAAAAGTGAAGATATTTTGTCTTTTCTCCTCCACCCAGATTTGACTACTTACTTTGGTTCATTTTAGCCTTATATATTGGTTTTTAGAAACTGTGGCTTTAAATTTTGTGTTGAATGACATTTAATTTGTTATGATTTGTCACAAACTATGCTTTTATGATGACATTAAGCTTTTTATTCAACTAGAAAATACTGTGACACACTAAAATAGAAGACATAATATAGTTGAGAAGAATAAAAACAAAATAGTAAATGTGGAATATGAACATTCAGTGTCTCAAACTTAGTCGTTTTAAGTGCAGTTAGAAAGAGAAAGTTAAAAATATCTTTACCCAGGAAGTATCCTTTGAAGACAGAGAGATTAAGTTTTGATCAGGGTATAGGTATATCCACTTCATGGAAAACCTGGATTTCGTGAGAGCTGGGATTTTCCCAGGAATTCATGAACATTTTTCGAAGATGACAAAACTGAAATCCAGAAACAGAGCTGATAATCTGGAACCAATATACATACTAAAGTTGCATAAGTCTTTTAAAAACATGGTGCAAAGCTACCATAAAAATTTTTCCAGTCTTTGGTGTGGGCAGGGGCGGGGTGGCTTAAGCAATTCCCTTATGGAACTGTTTTGTTCTGCCCATCTGTATCAATTCATGCTATTGACGCATACTTCTCAAAGTTCCCAAGTACTGCCTGATACCTCCTCCTATATCGATTCTGTGAAGAACTTTTATTTTCTTAGAATACTTTTTTTTCAGCACATTATCTGCCCTTCCTCCTTTTTTGGTACTGCGTCAAACATACATACCAAAAAGACTATCTTGTTGGAAATAGTTATGTCCTTTCCCATTGCTTCAAGTCACTTATAAATAACTTTTGAGGTATGGAGAAGAGGGAGAAAGAGATCATTATTTTGAAACCTACCTACCAACTGCTTTTTATGTTTTAAATTGCACAATAGCAATAACATTAGAATTCTTGGTGTGAAATATGTACAGAGATTATTTTGACCATTTATGCATAATTTTGGATAAATGAGTAATAAAAAAGTGATAGTTCTAAATATGTATTCCAGCTATAGGTAACCATTTACATAGCTTTGTGGAATAATATTCTTATATTTTAGAAATAAACTTTTTTTTTGTCTTAAGTAAGTGTTGAATATAAGTATGGCTCAAAGAAATGGTAAAATTATCTGTAAAGCATTTATCATTCCTTTCCTGTCCTTTCCACATATTTATGAATTAATGATTGCAATAATTTCTTATAGATGTACAAAATATCAGACTCTATTTACAGCCTATACTATTAAATTACCTGGTTTACAGAGTCTACCAAAGTGCCTAGCACAGTGCCTTGAGAAGAAATGATGATAAGTAAAATTTATTTAATTATGTTTATTGATCTCTTTATTTTCTAACATACAAAAAGATGCATAGGAGAGAATGGTGAGTCCACAAATAATATATGCATTTATAATATTTAATAAAGGTACCAAGAATACACAATGTGGAAAGGATAGTCTCTAACGGTGTGAAAAATTGGGTATCTACATGCAGAAGAATGAAATTAGACTCATCCCACCTTACACAAAAATATATTCAAAATGGATTAAAGACTTAAATATAAGACCCCAAACAATAGGACTACTAGAAAAAATATTTTAAAAATCCTTCCCTTTCTTTGTTTACTTTTAAAACCTAATGGAGAGGGACCAGCATATGGCATCATGGTTACATCACTGGACTCTCACATGGTTGATCACAGTTCAAGTCCCGGACCTGGTGACTTCAAACTCACTACAGGCATGTGTGCATGCATGCCCAAAATCCCAAGATGAGACTAGAGGAAAAGGAATTGTGGTGTGGCTATCCCCCAGAGAGTGATTTCTAGCTTCCTGTCTCACTATCTCTCTCTGTCCAATGAGTGCACATATCCTATAGCAAAAATCTCTCTTTAAAAAATATCTGATGGAAGATCTGAAAGATTTATCCTCCAACTGGACTCAAGAGATCTCCTTTCTGTGTTTGAAAGTTCTAAGTATATGAATCTCTGACATCCCACAGGACAAATAATGACTGTTTGTGGTCTTTATCTTGTACCCAATATCAAAAGAGATGTTGGAGAACCACCTTTCCTAAAATAGCAGTCAAGGCTTTCAAGTGTCTTTCTGCTTGGTGAATGGAGGAATATTCAAACCATTTATTTAAAAAAGTACTTTCTAAAAAAGAAAAAATATTAAAATTCTATTTGTTTTTGTGTTTTCTAATTCCATTGACTAAACTTCAGTGCATAGAACTACACTCCCACCTTGGGCAGTCAATCATGCCACATGGAGTGGGAGCCCTCAAGCTGGGGATATTGGATACAGTGAAGAAAATACTATAAACTGTAAATCAAAGAAGATGTCTAGTTTATGAGAATTTTGCCTGAAGACACATTTTTATTCCCAAAAGCCTCTTTGCTAAAGCATTTATTACAGATCCTAATTCCTCTTGCAAACTTAGTTAATACTCATGGATATCTTTTGCATACAGAGCAGGGCACATGCCGTCAAAACTGATGTGTCTGTCTGGCAAGCGCAGAGTGAAGTGGAGTCGATTACAGTGAGGAAGGAAGACGGCTGAGCACTGTGTGCTGTCTAAATGAAGTGCAGCCAAGCAAACTGTCCATTCGGTGAGCCTCTTCAGACACTCTGTGTCATAGGACTATCTTCATAGACTACCAGCTGGAAAGTTCACAGTTCAAGAAGTATTCCCCTTTGTTCTTCAAAAGGCAACTTCATAACCAGTTATGAAATAATTAGAAAACATTTGCTCTGTTCCTATCAGGTTCCTTCAAGCCGGTGTTTATTTAATCCATATTTCTAAAGTTTTCTGGCTTGGTTTCACTTGAAAGTCAACATTCTTGGCCTCCTGCTCTTGTCCCAGCAAGTTGAAGTTGAGATGATGCTCTTTTTTACTTTCTTAGAAACTCTTGCCAAGTCCCTGGGCACGTGTCGTTTGTTCTTCTCCTGGGATTCCCCAATGAGTACATGTCTTGATTCTCCCAATTAGTCATAGAAATTTTGCTTTCTTTCCACAAGAACTGCATTATTTTTATTTACAAAGGCATCTTATATAGGTGACTTCTCAATCACACTACTCAGTGTCTAAGACGCCTCTTTAGCCCCAACTCCAGATTAAGACAGGGTTGAGTAACTCTTAAGTTCACTGGCCACATTCTTCTACCTCTATATAATTCCCATCACTTTCTCTTAAAACAGGTTTTTATCCACAGATATTTTCGCATCCTAGGTTTTGGCCCACTGACTTTAAGGAAAATCACATACGACCAGAGTCTGAAGTGATGGTGGCATATAGTTCCCTGAGAATCTCTTGAAATAAATTTTGACCTGGATGTGGAAAAAAAAAAAAAAGATTCTCTTTCGAATATGCAATATTCAGTATTTTCCCAACCCTTAGAAAAGCCTCTTTTTAGGTATTTAAACGCACTCCTCAAGAAAGCAATCCTAAACCCAAACTACCAAGTCTCATTCCCACTTGCCACTTCTCACCATACTTATTTGATAGTTTGATAAGCTCTACATGCTGCCATTTTATTGTTAATTTCTTTCTTTTTCTCTTTTGAATCTTATGGCTATTAAATCTAAGAGCTTTGAGGGTGCCGGGACTCCATGCCTTCTTGGCACTTGGCATTACGTCTGTGCATATGATTTGCTACTGATACATAGACTTGTCATGCAACTCTGGCCTTAGGTGATGAAAGTCCGTGAGAAAAAGCTGCCCACCAACGTGTCAATAATCTCAGGAATTTTATCTTGGAGGTGACTCACTTAGGAGGGGAAACCTCTTCAGCTTCAGGTAGAGCCTTCCCTGTCTTTGTTTATCACTGACTCCTTGAGCTGAGATACTAGGAAGGACCCAGAATTCTGTCCACAAGGGAACTCTGAAGTTTGCAGCAGAAGACACTGAAGAAATAAAGAGAATAATTTACTGGACTATTTGAGACTGTTCAAATGGAAAACCCAAGGTCATAGTCTGAACGATACTCAGAGTGTGAAGAGTCAATTAAGTTTCTACAGTGTACCTCAGTGTTTTTCACTTTCACTCTCACTCTACAGGGAAAATGTTGGGTTTCAGAGTTCTGTCTTGGCACCTGTTGATTCTGCAATTTTCCTCCCTCCAGGTGTGCTCCTTTCAGGTTCCCAGTGTCCGTATGTTTTCTCTCTCCCTGTCATCTTTTTTCTTTCCTCCTGAGTTCAAAAACTTTTATTTAAGTATTAGCTAGTTAATTTATACCAAAGGATAAATGACAGATAACCGCCCTGTGTGGAAAGTGCAAATTTTATACATGCTATTTTAAAATGTGAAAAAAGAAAATCCATTCTTGGCCTTTCGGATAAGATCAAGTGTAAACATTTAAAAAGAGATTGAAACTCTTATTGTAAATTACAAAGATTAACATAGGGACATATAGGTAGGAAGAGAGAGGTTTTAATGAAAGCCCCCACACTGGGCAAGGTAGGCAACCATCTACCACACTTGCACAGTTTCTGCATCTGAGGATGGTAACTTTATTGCACTTCTATGAAGATCAGTCAGCCCTAACCTTAAAAAGGATGACAAATAAGGGATAAGTATGATGAACTATTTGAGAACCAGAGGCATACTAAAATAATGGCAGTCCAGAGAGCCACTTTAGATTTCAGTAGTTTCCTCAGACTAGTGATGTCATTCGCCAAATTCCCTTGTCTTAACACAGAATTCAGATTTGGTGATTCATTAACCTCCTATGACTATATAGAAGCATGCTTAGCTTGTATCTAAGCATGAGTTTGTCCATTTCATGAAGAAATGAAAGGCTTTTTTACTAGCTAGGCACTCGGAAGGCTATGGGGCAGTGTTATCCACTATGAAGTCCTGCTACTCTGCAGGTTTCATTCATTTATGCAGCAGTTATCTATTGAGCAGTCACTCTATGCCGGACACTGTGTTTAGAACAGTCAATACAGTGATCAAGATGGCAAAGTTTCTGCTTGTATATAGCAGAGCTCTGTGCGTGTGTATAAAATTTTCCAGAAACATTTGGTCACAAAGAATTTTCGAAAATATTTTCAACAAGAAAGCACTCTTATTTCTTTGCATTCCAAATTACTTGCTGCATCCAAATTAAATTGTGGTGACTTTCTGAGGACAAGGAACAGATCTTTTTTTTTTTTTTTGAGAGGTTTTTTTCTATAGGGCACGTGCACTTGCCAGACAGACAGAGAGAGACAGAGAGACAGAAAGTGAGAAATCACCCCCCAGAAGGAATAGCCATGCTGCAATCCCTGCTCCTCCATTCTCCTCTTCAGATCTTGGGCATGCACGCACAAGCACCTGGCATGAGTTTTAAGCCACCGGGTCCAGGACTTGAAACGTGGTCGACTACATGGGAGTCCAGTGACATAGCCATTACGCTAACTGCTGGTCCCATGGAACAGATCTTTTATCTGCTAGACTCTTAACATATATTTGTTGAATAATTATATAATAAGCGTATTGCTGACACAGGTATGATAGTTATTATCCAGCATTATATTCTGGAAGAATAGACTCTTACTAGAGAAAAGGTCATAATAGTAAATATGACTTAAAAGAAATAATTTGATTTAAAATTAGCATTTTATGCAGGAAATATTTCAGAATACTTCATGGAACTGAAAAGGTTTTAGAATTCACAATCCCAAATCCTATTCAATGTATTATATTAAATGTAGAAAATTATCCTTTGAAATTATAGCACTCCCCATTAATACGAATACATCACCCAAAATAATGCTTTTCAGTACTTAAATTTATAACATGTTCTAATTGTTGGGCTTCCATTCTGCCATCAGAAGCAAGGATTGAGTATATGTGCTGGTATCCCATGACTTTAAGTGTGTCTAACTTTGGAGAACACATCATTATCATCACTCTTACACCTCAGCCTCAAAGACTTCACACTGCTGTCCCCTCTACGTGAATGCTTTGCCTCCAGGTGCTCATTCCCACGTTTACTTCAGATCTTTTCCGAAATGTCACTCTCCCAGTCAGAAGGTCCACTCCGACACATCCTGACAGGCTCCCTTCATTGATGTATTCTCTCCAGTGCTTATTTATTTATAACATACCATATGTACACTTATAATCTGATTTAGCATACATCTTCTTTATTAGACTACAAACTCCATGCAGACAAGGATTTTTGTTCTGTCACATGCTGTATCCTCAGTCCTTAGAATAGTTTCCAGCCATGGGACCAGCAGTTAGTGTAATGGCTATGTCAGTGAACTACCATGTAGTCAACCGCAGTTCAAGTCCTGGAACCGGTGGCTTAAACTCACGTCGAGCGTGTGTGCGTATGTGCCCAAGATCCTGAGAAGAGAAAGGAGGAGAAAGGATTGTGGCATAGCCATCCCCCCGGGAGGTGATTTCTCACTTTCTGTCTCTCTGTCTCTCTCTTTCTGGCGAGTGCAGGTGCCCTCTCTAAAAAATAAATAAATAAATACATACATAAAATACATTTTTAAAAAGAGAAGAAAAAAAAGAATAGTTACCAGCATCTAGTAGGTACTCAATAATTATGTCTTGAATGATAGAGTGAATGATCCAGAATCTGAACTGAGGTCTGTCTAAATACCCTATGTCAGACTTTTTTTTTTTGAGCTGGTAGATACAGAAAGGGTTGATGACTGTCTTATTAAAAATTCTTCTATTATTTCCTAATTCTTATGACTTTTTCTCTCATATCTTATCTACATTTATTTTATCCCATGTCTGTATTGATTTGATGTGTATGTGATAAAAGTTGCTCATCAAGTGCTTGAAATTTGGAAAACTTCCTAGTGGACTCAGATACCTGGAATTACATTATTTGAAAAAAAATTAAACTAATAACGTTACCTTTGCATGATCTCATTTCTCTAATAGTTCAAGATCTTCCTTTTCCAAACCAGTGTCCTCTATAATCCCTACTATACCTGATGGAAGACCTTCCAGGTGCTAAGTGACAGGAATAGACAGAGATGCAATCTCCTCGAGTGCTTTTGATCCACCATCCTGCTTCCTTCCTGCGGAGCCTCTGTCATCTGGGCCCCCAACACCTCTCTTATGCTTCTATTTTTATTGCCAAGATGTAAACTGTCTCCCACGTGTGTCAAAACAACCATTTGATTCCATCACTAGATCTTTCAGAAATATTAGTTAAATGTGTTTGCTATGTGTGAACAAAACAATCACCTGGCATATTAGGTGCAGATATTTGTATTACCATGGAAGTACAAGCTTTTAATTAAGGATTGCATACCCTGAAGTAGTAGGTACAGTCTCACTCCAAAGCACCTATTTTTGTTTCAGAATCTCACAAAATTGCTATGGCCAGGTGGTAATTCAGCTGTAATGAAGTGCTCTGCAATGCTAGGCCTACATGAGAAGGCTCCTGGTTCATATCCCAAGGCTTCCCCATTCACCCTGGGCATGCACGTGTGCTCATGATCTGAGCTGGCTGAGGCTGGATGTGGACTCTGTCATGAAGATACTGTATGGGGTGTCTGTTTCTTTTCTCCTTCTCCCTCTCTCTGTCTCTCCGTCTTGTGAAATGAATAACTTAAAAAGAATCTTGCAAAATTGCATATGCGTACATTATTCTGAGATATGAAAAGAAAATGGAAGAGAATGGGAAATATTGGACAGACCCATACTTCATACTTGGGAAGTTATTAAGCTCACCATTAAGGAGGGACATATTTTATTAGCACCAAAAGTAGAAATCGACAGAGCGAAGGCACTGTTTATCAGCATCTTTCTAGTGGGAAGTTCACTGCTCACTGAATATCTATCGCACTGCACTGATAACTTTCAAGACCTCTGTAAGTACCAAGTAGTGATTAAGGAGAGAAAAGTGAGCACTGAAAACAATTCCGGAGTTTTAACATACTATCTGTGGGTGACTTTGTGAATTCCACATAAAAACGAGTTTCTCAACATTTCTAGGAACTAAATACCATCTTCAGCATAAATTGTGGGAACTTAGTGGAGTAATGACAAAGGGGATTTAACATATTTTAAAAGGTAAAAAGAGCACACATACAGTGTTTGAAGTGATCAGGTTGAAAAGGGAGAGAATTGGAGCTCTCTAAAGACACCGATTTGCCTTTTTCAAGAAACTGAATCACTTCCTATAGTTTCTAACTTGTTATATTCCTGACTTTACCGTGTAGAACCTATAGGCTTCTGTCTTTGCCCATAGAGTACACATCAGGCGCTCTGTGACAATGTCTCGTTTCCTTTATTATGTTACGGACTGAGCAGCACAGTGTTCTCGCCTCGCCCTGTGCCTCTCATTGCGTCTAGGGCTGAGCTGTGCGTGGTGTGCAGTCAGAAATGCCTATTGAATGAACTTCTTGTCTATGTTGATCCTATTAACCAGATAATTGCCTAATCTCCACTTGGCTTTGTGCTCTATAGGCACAACATAACAGGTGAAGTGAATAAAAGCTCTCTTCAAGCAAATACTCTCATGAATGGGGTCTTTTTTTGAGAGGACATGGTCGCCTGTACCTCTGGAAGACAATGTTCATCTCACACCAATGAGCAGATTAAACCCAGAGCAAAGTTGACCCAAAAGATCAGATTTAGTATCAACACAAACAAATCTTTATAGAGGAAAAGTCAGGGGGAAGGCTGTATACCCAACAGAACTTTCCTTTTCCATCGCCACTTTTCTCTGAGCTCATTTCGAACCACAGATGTTCCAATCACCATCAACACTGTTTACTTGGGCTGAGGCAAAACTCAATAAGATCGATTCCAAGTTACAGAGCCAGATATACAGTGGATGAAAACTGTGGTATGAATACAAAAAAAAAAAAAAAGAGAGAGAGAGGAAGGACAAAGTATTAAAACATGTGCCAAATTCTTTTCATGCATACCTCTTAGACCACCAAAATAAATAAGC
>NW_006208319.1:1480743-1505151 GCF_000334495.1 Tupaia belangeri chinensis
AAAAAAAAAAAAAGAGAGAGAGAGAGAGAGAGAAACACAGGCACAGATAATTTTCAGGTTGTTAGACAATTGTGCAAAGTCATTAATTTACAGGGAATGACCCACCTCTCAACAGATCTTTTGCAAGTGAGACTCTCAGTTAATCAGACACAGTTAACAAACATTTCAGAGGACAGTCTGGTATTACTGAGGGTCAAGAATGTTCACTCGGAGAAAGTTATTTCAAGCAGCTACCTGTATTTCTTACATCCCGACCCTTGATACAGAAAAATATAAATGTGACATAACATAATATTTTCATATTGGGTAACTACAGAGAATATTTTGGCAAGGGTGCTTAATCTAAAATGTTCAATTTTAATCAGTTTGAACTATGGTCTGTCTTTCTGTGAACTGAAAGCCACCAATCAATTTTCCTTTATCTTTTTTTCTGTTTTTCTTACCCAAGGCAATGCCTTTTGTAAAAGGGTATTTATTTTTAATGGATTTTTTAATGAATTTTTCAGTCAAGCTATTAATAATGCCATTAATTATAGGCAGCTTGTATTAAAGTGCACGCTGGCCTCTTAATCCTGACCCCCAGCTATTGGCTTGCAGCTAATCCAGCCTGGTGCTTGGCAGAGAAGGGCAGGCCTCAGCCAGCGGCTGCTAGGAAACAGGATGGGAAGGCAGAACCAAGGGATAAGAGGGAGGAGGGGGCACATAGAATGTTGCGTCTCTTCTTTGCCAGAGGGCCTGAAGTTTAAAGCCAGATGATGTGTGACTGGGGTGGGATAATCCCGCGGATGCCATGCAAGCACTTAGGAAGAACTTCCCACTGGAAGGGCTTTGCTCTGCCTTCAAGGCCTGGCCGGTTTGATAACCCCACAGGAACACTGCGCTCCCTTACCTGCGGCGGTTATGTGCGCCTGCCTCAGCTTCAATCTGCTTAAATCGACCAGACAGAAGCCTCAGCCACATAATGGATTCCAATCCAGAGCTTTCCTTCCTTCACCACCGCGCAGCTTCCCAGTGTTAGGAAAAAAGTGTTTAATTACCATTTGTTTTCTTTGTAATTAAATGTTCCAGGATTTGATCCTTTAGTGAAAAAGCTGCTGTGTGTTTATGGGGATGAGTGTGTTGTTAAGAACGTTGGCAGGTAGCAAGGGCGAACTATTAGGTTTCCGGAGTAATGAGCAATGTTTTGGGTGCTGGGTGACTTTTGTTGCTAGGGTTGACATGGTGAGTTCCTATTGAAACAAGGAAGCCAGTTCAGTCTGCAGTTCGTGGGCAGAAAAAGGCTTCATGGGAGTAGAGTGGCCCAAACTAGAGAAAAGAAATAGTGACAACTAGAAAATAGTGAAAATAGTAAAAATAGATATACGAGGCTGCATAATTTTTTTTATTATGATCACGAGTCAAAATATCAGGAAAATAGAAATTTATGTGTCTTCCTGACAGCAATATATTTTTTCTCTCAAAAAGAAGTGGTTGCGTGTAATTGGTATGACAGAAAATATTGTCTCTAAATAAAAAAATTCTTTCTAATCAAAATAAATAATAATCTTCGTGGCATTAGTCAATGAAGGACTATGTTATTGCTCTTTTGGGGTATAATGAATTTGTCATAAACCAAGGTGAAACTTCACTTTTAATTATCTTCACACTAAGTTTGGGTTCACTTTTACAAATAAATGAGAAAATTTTAAGGGGTTTATTTCATATCAGATTATGGTAAATAGTTGTATTATGTAGAGAAATGAAAGTGTT
This sequence comes from Tupaia belangeri chinensis, assembly GCF_000334495.1. Classification (NCBI taxonomy): domain Eukaryota; kingdom Metazoa; phylum Chordata; class Mammalia; order Scandentia; family Tupaiidae; genus Tupaia; species Tupaia belangeri. The sequence goes on from NW_006208319.1 coordinate 1,482,493, forward strand.
TTGGGGGGCTAAATTCAAAATCAATTGATTAATATTTTACTTTTATTTTTCAATGACAGACATCAATGTCTTGCCTTCCTAAAAGGATTTCTGCCATCAACAATATGTCAGTATATTAATAAGTTGTTTCTTATCAGCACAAAGATTGGGAAAAAAAATCAACACATTCGATTAAATTACTTTTTCATTTAACCAATGTATATTGTATGTCTGACATAGGTTTAAGACTGTGCCAATTTTGAAGATAAAGTGATGAACAAAAACTGCACAATTCGACCTTACAGAATTGTGGTAAGGTACTTGGTAATACCAACATCTATCCTCCTTTCCAAAACAGTTTCTCCTCCCACCCATATAAGAACTGACAAATAATTAATGGCTTAGTGGTATACATGCCAAAAACCACCACCAAGGCAAGTGTTCACTGTTCCTAAAGAAATATTGCAGAGTCCAAAATCAAAAACATGGAATATTTTTTTTTACTTACTTCTATGTCTAATGAGTCTAGAATATTTTTACTAAGGCTAAAATATAATAATACATATCTCTATTAATTCAAAATATTCTCCTCTGATAATGTTTGTATGGAGTTATAATTTGTAATAGTTTTTTTGTTTTTGTTTTTATAAATTTTTTTTGAGAGGTTTTTGCTATAGTGTATGTGCACTCACCAGAAAGCGAGAAATCACTCTCCAGGGGGAATGACCACAACACAATCCCTTCTCCTCTAGTCTCCTCTTGGGATCATGGGCATGTATACACATGCACCTCGCTTGAGTTTAAGCCACTGGGTCCAGGACTCAAACAGTGGTCAACTACATGGGAGTCCAGCGATATAGCCATTACACCAACTGCTGGTCTTGATTTGGAATAATTTTAATGGAAGCTGATTTACTATCTCTGCAAGCTAAGTTTTAAGATTTGTCTGTTGCATTCATTTTAGAAGTTGCCCTTGCCAAAAAATTGTGAATATCCACATGCTTAAAAAATACTGGGCCTCGGGACCAACAGATGGCATAATGGCTCTGTCGCTGGACTCTCATGTAGTTGACCACATTTTGAGTCCCAAACTCGGTGACTTAAACTCATGCTGGGCATGTGTGCATGCGTGCCCAAGATCTCGAGAGGAGAATGGAGGAGAAGGAATTGCAGTGTGGCCATCCCCACTGTGGGGTGATTTCTTGCTTTCTGTCTCTCTGTCTCTCTCTGTCTTTCTGGCAAGCGCACGCGCCCTATAACAAAAAACCTCTCAAAAAAATAAAAATGGGACTCATCTGAATTTAAGGGGCTAATGTTATTTATGGGTTTTCAGGATTCAGATTCAAAATCAACCTCAGGATGAACTGTTCTAACCAAGTTACTGTCATTCCACTGCTTGACTGGAAATTACAGAAAAAGTCCATGTAATTTTAATTTTATGAGCACTTGTCCTGAAACTCATTAAAGGGATAGTTTGTAATCACATTTGGAAGCCAGGCATTCTTCCCATTAGATGCATTGGTTTGTAAATTTTGTCGTAAAACAAGTGGTGAAGTGGTAGAGAGGAGTTAGATTAGTGGTGGCAGACCTCCAGATGCTGTAGAAACCCAGATTACATAGGCATGGCAGTGGTGTCTCTCCTCAGAAGATGTGCAGTTGAAGTGTCATTATTAGTTTAGTTGTCCAAAAATGTTCGTTTTCTTAGTTTTTATGTTCTATATTGACTAAAAATTTCAAGTGTTTTCAGAACAAATGAAACCACAAATTATATTGCACAATTTTCCTAGTTGGTTTTAAGTGATTTGGTGGCTTTACCACATATACAGAAGTTCTACCTGGTTTCCCCCCAGAGTTTTCTCTGGGAAACTGGGCTTCCTGTTGCTGTTGTGGGGTCAACTTCACAATTGCTTCAAAGTTTAACATTTGATAAAGCTTGATTCCCAAGCCAGGTCATATAGAGATCTGGAAGGTTATTAGTTCATGTAAACATGTACACATTTGTAGTGCAGATCAGGGCTATGAAACACAAGAAGAGAGCAATTCATTTTTCCAGCATTTATTTTAGAATTGAGAACTCTAGGACCGATCTTTCTGGTATCAAAAGTTACACTTCATCAATTGGACTATGTTTTCCAATGAGTACATATTGTATGTCTCTTTTCATCCTAGCTCTCAGAGTTTTTTCATTTTTATCTTCAGCGTTTATAATTTTTACATATTTATTGATTACACATAAAGCTGATCACAACTTCCAGGAGATTTTCCTAAAGAAAAGTTTTCAGAAAAGAGTGACATAATCTCTTAATTCACCTTAGTTTTATATGTGTCTATATTCCTAATTTTCCTATGTGGAGATATTGTAATTGTATACACAATGGAAGCTATAGAAGAATACACACTACTCTTAAATACATTTAAATAAATCAGATAGGAGAAAAAAATAAATTCTTCTGAGGTAAGACTGAAAAGAATTTCACTTTTTTCCTGATGGGTGCAAAATAAATGGAGAATTTTTCGGTACATCAAGGTTGGGATTAGAAGAAAAAGCTTAAGCTTAATTTTAGAGCAGTTCTGTTTCTCTTCCCCTCACACATTCATCCCCAGGTAACAAAAAAGTTACTTCTAGTCTGAAGAAAAAAGCAGCCTATGTTTATAGATGGTATGAAAGTCATGACGCCACTAATCATCGTAACTCATTGTCTCCTCTTCTTTCTGCAGTATACCATGGCACTTTATAAGATGGAATAAGAGAATCCCTTGTGTTTATGTAATTCATCACCTGTAATTTATGAATTACCTCTACATTCATTTCTCCATACTATCTATGTGATAGACTTTAGTAGAAAGAAGAGAAATTGTTAGCTACCTTTTATAGGTTACAAAATTAAGGCTTAGGAAATTCAAGATATCCACTATCCTACAACTTTAAGTGACAGAAGGATTTAATCTCAGATGATCTGTTTCCCCCTCTAGTACCCTCTTCCATCACACCATGCTACAGTATGGTAATTAGTTGATGGCAGTTAACTTTACTTCATATAGCATGTGAACAAGCTATAATATGATAGCAATTGCTTTGCTGCATTGAATTACATTAAGTCAAAATTTCCTTTCTACAGTATTCTGTGTTTTTGATGCACTTTGGATTGTTTAACCCAGTCTGTGAGGAATATGAAGATCCCAGCCAAAACCACCTTTCTCTCTCTTTACAGACCCTGAAGAAATATCTAGAGGGCCTCTGTACCCATATTGGCCAAGAAAGGAAGGAGAAATACAGAATCTATATGGAAGATTGTAAAAGTAAAAACTAAGTCTGAACAAGTAGTTCATTAACATCATAAGTTAGTTAATTGAGGAGGAATAGGAAATTTCCCCAAGATGTCTTAGAAAATCAGTGTTATCTAAGGATTCTGAAGGAAAGATGATAAACCAAAAAGAGTTTTTCATGTGGATGTAGGATTCTGCATTCTCTAATACCCTTGAATCCACACTTTTTCAACTCAGTCCTTCACCCTACTGGTGAAGGGGAGTGATGGACAAAGGTGACACACAGGATGATGCAAACTATCTTATAGCCTCCAATTCCAGGCAAAGGTAGATGACTTTTGTTAAAACACAATCAAGGAAAGGAAATTAGTCTTTCTGGATTCCTCTTCCTTCCACCTTCAATTAATTTGTTGGCAGAGTAAGCTACTGTGTTGCCAAACACTTTGGACAATGGTCAATCAGATTTCTCTCTTTCTATCATTCTCCTTTCTGTCTTCCAGTAACCTTCAAATATATATGGCAGTAGGTCAACACAGGCAATATTAGCATTCAGTTGATAACTCTGTATTTCAAATCTTTCATTGGTTTGCTTGTTGTTGTTCATGTTTGCCCTTCTTTCTGTTTCATCCTAATGGCATGTCTTTAAAAAATTGTTTTCAAGGGTCTCTGGAAATTAATTTGATATTATTCCCAATCCCACTATTTTCCGTTTCCTAGTTAAGTTTCCTATGGCTGATGCTTCATTGTTTAACGTCACTCGCTAGTTATTTGACTTTGACAGAGCTGGGTTATGGATTCAAGGGAAGGGGAGAGTGAAAGAACAAAAGGAGTCCAATTGATGCTTGAGATTCTCTGTCTTCCCAGTGGGACTATGTTTTTGTTTGTTCTTCACAGGAATTATGAATACTGATCAGACTAAATTTAAGACCCACAGGGAAGTTGTATGTACTATAAAATTCTTTGGGTCCCGAACAGGGTAACACACTTTATGATTTCAAAAAGTACTGATGAATCTCAGTAAAGAACAGGAAAAAAAAAAAATTTAAAGGAAAGTAAATAGAGAGCCCCAGGGACTGGAGTTCTCTCTCATTTCTCACTTTCTCTGTTATCCCTTAACTCTTTATAGCCCCTGCTCTTCTAGCATTTCTCTAGGGAGATACACAATCCCCAAGGTTAGAGCAAAAACAAAAATGACACTCAGTCAGCTTTTGGAGTAAACAAAGGCTGTTCATGTGTACAGAATCTGTTTTATTGGCCTATTTAACAAACTCCTTTCGTATAGCCATGTGAGTGGCAAGAATTAGGACATGACTCCTGAAATCCACTTTATCTTATAGAGTCCTGGCAAGGCAAGCAATTAGAACTTTACTTTCAGCTGAACCTGGAGACTTAAACCCATGCCGGGTGCATGTGTGTGGTGCCCAGGATCCTAGGAGGAGAATAGAGGAGAGGGGATTGCAGTGGGGCCATGCCCTCTGGGGAGGGGGGGGCGATTTCTCACTTTCTGTCTCTCTCTTTCTCTCTGGCATGCACACATGCCCTATAGCAAACATCTCTCTCTTTTTTTTTTTTTTTTAAAAAAAGGAACTTTCAGCTCTGATTTTCACCACAGGCATGTAGACATTGGGATATCATATAATTGTAGAATGATTGGTGGTAAGAAACATAATTATAAACACGTACTTCAGGCAATTTATAAATTAAAAAAAATGTGTTATACATATTCCGGTATCTCTGGTTTTGCCAAGTATAAAGAAAACTGGAATGTCTAACAGTGCATTTCAATATATGTCTGCATGTATAGATTTTATTTATAGCCACCTTAAAGGACAAATTAATCAACATTCATTCTAGCTCACTGAGATTGCCACAAGAAAATACAAAGTATGATTTCCTTGTTTTGGTTTTATTATATTATTTTCCTCTTCAGGAGCAGAAATTTTACTGTAGTATAGTGTATAGTCTATGCCAGGGTCAGCAATGTTTTTCAGTAAAAGACCAGATTGTAAAGATTTTAGGCTTTGCAGGTCCCTGTGTGTAAACTACTCAGTTCTGTCATTGTAGTGCAAAAGAAGTCATAGATGACTCATAAAAAAACAGATGAGGAGTGTTCTAAAAAACTTTATTAAGACTAATGACATTTCACCCATGGGCCTTAAGTTGTCAATCCCTTGTCTATCTGTGGTCTATGGAGAAAATTTCCTTATCAGTTTTTGATACGAAGACAATGGAAAGTCTGCAAAATGTTGCAGTTTATATAGTCTGAAGTAGAACCATTCAGTTAATTCCACTTGTGTAATATTACTACCTGGAAGGACAATTTTTCGATAAGCCTGAATCTCTCTTTCCATCAACCAGTTAATAAAGTAAGACTATATTGAGCATGTACATGAGTAAGTCATGGTGCTTGAGCCTAGGATGAAAAGAATACATGAGAGGTGGAATTCTAGATTGTCCAAGAATTTACAGATTAGTTAGTATTTTAAGAGACTAATGCCTAATTGTAATACAGACAAACAATGAAGTGTCGTATGTACAAGTGTTGACAATGCATTAATGCAGAAACCCAGAGAAAGTAGAAGTGATTGCCAAGACAGGAAGAAAACTGAATTATTACTAGGTGCCATCTTATATACCAAGTGCTTGTTTTCTATATTGCTCATTAAATTCTCAGAATTAATAAAGATAATTATTTTGTTATTTTTATTTCTCTTCAGATTTTTTTCTCAGAAATTGAGACTCAAAACAGATGACTGGTATGAAATATTATTTATCTCTGTTTACTTATTTTTTTAGTCATAGTACCAAATATAGAAGGGATGTTTGTTCATTTCCACTCAGTACAACTCAGAGAAGCAAATGAGAAAGTCTGCTCCCTATCAAGAAACAGAAGCAGGGACCAGTAGTTAGAGTAATGGCTATATTGCTGGACTCCCATGTAGTCGACCACACTTCTAGTCCAGGACCCGGTGGCTTAAACTCACGCCGGGCACGTGTACGTACGTGCCCAAGATCCTAAGAGGAGAATGGAGAAGAAAGTACTGCAGTGTGGCCATACCCCCTGGGGGTGATTTCTCACTTTCTGTCTCTCTGTCTCTCTCTGTCTTTCTGGCGAGCACACGTGCCCTATGGCAAAAAGCTCTCTCAAAATAAATAAATAAATAAATAAATAAATAAATAAATAAATAAATTAAGAAAAAGAAAAAAAAAAAAAAGAAACAGAGCAGAGAGAAGTGGAATGAGCTGCCTCTGGTTGCACAGTAACTGTGAAGAACCAGAATGGAATTTGCTTCCTTACATTTTTAAGCCATTTCTGAAATCCCATAATGCAAAAGATCGAGGTCTAAACCATATCACATCGGTTAAAAAAAGAAAGTGAGCATGTAGTGGGAGGAGGGCAGTAGGTAGGACGTGAGTTAAACGAATGTTATACAAATGATGTTGGACTCTTTTAACTGAAATGCCACAAATACACCTGTAAATACAGGAAGTATAGGCTGATGAAAATAATCACAGGATATTCTCTTGGAAACCTACAAGGCTAAACCAAGGAAGAATGCCACTGCCCATCTACACACCTTTTTTATTTTTTGGTAATTAAAAAAAAACACTATTTTTAATATTTTTTTCTTTATTTTTGTACACACACATGATATTGAGAGAAGAAATGGGATCACAGTCTTTTTAAAATTTTGTTTAATTAATTAATTATTACACAACTTTGGCATATCTCTGAATAGTCCAAAGTCAGATTTATTAGGGTGTCAGGTCTTATAACAAGGCTTGGAGAAGACAAAGTTCAGGGGTGTGTATCTCTTCTGAGTACTGCTGAGCAAATCCAAGGGCCAAGGGCAATCTCTCTGGACTATATCACTGGGGGGTTGTGGTTTCTCATCTTTTCCTCTCAGAAGATGAGATAAAAGAAATGTTTGGACTGTTCACCACTCATTTTCATTGCATTGCTGATACCACAAGTCCCCAGAAAACCCTGTCTCCACAGCCAGACAGGTTGCTGGGCTTCTCTATACTTAGCACAGGGAGGCTGATCAATTAACCCATTTAACGAGAGCTCCTCAACCAGCCTCCCTCTGGAAACTAGGTGAGAAATTCTTATATTCCTCTCAATATGTTAATCAGACAACTGGTATCACAGTTCTCTAACTGTGTAATACCAGTCCCCCTTGGCAGATATATTTTATTTGGATAATGATGTGAAATTTAAGATCTACGTTTCAATTGTGCAGAGCCATAGGCAGTTGTCAATTTTAGTGACAGACATAGACCTCGAGCTAAATTCTTGTGCACAAGCAAAAATTCCAACAAGCGTAGCACAATTCTGGTCCCTTAATAGAAATACATTTTCTCCCATCGAGGGGCAGTATTTTTTAACTGCTCATTGCACCTCTTGGTACCAGCAAATCATTAATGCTCTCGAATATTTCCTTAACATGGGCATTGGTGACTGGAGCCATCAACCAGCCTGACAGGAAATCAGATCCTATAACCGGATACCCTACTTCTTCTCTAGGAGAACAGTGCTGAGTATACACCATCCTTTATCCCTTTACAGTTTCTCTAGCAATGTTGCTAGTTAATAGGTCTGAACTCCAAGGCAGAAAGAAGAGCTCTCAACAGCTGAATTTCTAAGACCTTAGGATCTCCATACTGGGAAGAATTCCCACTGCTGATCTTGCTGTTGGCAATTACATTAAAGAAACAGCCAGTTAGTGAGTTCTGTGGCCTGGGGCATTGGTAATGTGATGTGCGGCCTCTCACCTTGAGGTCACTGGTTCAAATCCAACCGTGGCTAATGGGGGCTGAACAGTGTCTGGTATTCTAGGTAAAAGTATTTGTTAGATTTGTGAAAACACACATCAGATCCCAAGGCAAATGTACCAAAATAAACATCACAATTAATCTTAACCTATTGGTATTATGATTTAGCACTAAGTGATTTTTAACCAGCCCAGTAGAAAAGAAGGAAGAACAACAAAACAAAATAACAACAACAAAAAAGCATGTGCTCCTCATAATAAATTGACTCCTTTGTACTATGGCCTAAAGGTAAATAAATTGAGGCTTTGTCTAAGCAGAGAGCAAGGGAATTCCAAAAAAAGAGAAAAAGAAAAAAAAAACTCTACCTCCCTAAAATGCAAATCAGGCACATCAGCACAAAGGGCTGACTGATTTTTCCTGTTCTGGTGGTGGGCAGGGAGAAATACTGTCTTGGCATTGACTTGTTTACATGCATCCAGGCTCTAATTGGTGGTGCAATACTTGGTGGTACAAACAGGAAGACCATGAATTTGTTGGTACCTCCTCTCTGGATGTTATTTCTTCATCTTTAATATAAAGATGGCTTTATGGGGAAACAAATCTCAAAGACCCCTATTAGCTTATGAACTTGTGATTTTTACACTGAGACCCCTGAGTTTTTCTCTTCCCTTGCTGGGCAAGCATCACTACTTCTTCATGCTCCAGCATATTTGAGTTCTCTAACATGAGACCCAAACACAGGCTTGGGAGTGAGGCACCAGGACTCGATGTGAAATCTCTCCTCTGCTTCACCCAGCTGTATAACCTTCTGCAGAGGACTTCCCCTACCTCAGCCCCAGATATCTCACTCATAATAGAAGGAAATAATGTGGTATGGATTAAAGAAGATGAAGAATCTAGTATAGCGCCTGGGACATAGTGCACACGTAAATCACGGTAGACGAATTAGAATGTTCTCTCTTACATTTTCATCCCCTAGAACTATCACAGGATTGGTTATTGTTCATTCACTCATTCAGTTCCCTGGAATTTGGGCTTACTTTTTCTCAAGATCCATATGCAGTCGCTCCTCACTTAATGACCTACCTACTTAATGACCTCTCAGAATTATAACCAGTTCCTCATGAGGAATCTCCTTTCTCAGTCTGTGTGCACTTCAGGAGTCCCTTTTCTCAGTATTTGTCTCATCTTGCAGTTAGTTAGAAACATCTGCAGTTATATAAGACTACATATTTCACTTACAAATGTACTTTATTGTGTACCCATAGGAGTATTCAGAAAAATTAAAATGAGGGACCAGCAGTTAGCATAATGGCTATGTCGTTGAACTCCCATGTAGTTGACCACGGTTCGAGTCCTGGACCTGTTGGCTTAAACACGCCGGGCATGTGTGCGTCCGTGCCCAAGATCCCAAGAGGAGAATGGAGGAGAAGGGATTGAGGCGTGGCCATCCCCCCCGGGGGAGTGATTTCTTGCTTTCTGTCTCTCTGTCTCTCTCTGTCTTTCTGGCAAGAGCACGTGCTCTATAGCAAAACGAACTCTCCAAAAGGAAAAAAAAAAAAGATGAAAAAAAAGAAAAAGAAAAATGATTACACCTAATTTATAATATTGTGTTGTGGTATGACTTGTCACTTTCTGGTGCTTATCTAAGGTATGCTTTTGGTATGGTTAGAATTACATGATGTGGTATCATGTGCTATCTATTGAAAAATACATGCCCTATGGAGTATAGAGCCATGACACACCCCACACATCTGCCTTTAAGCTCCTTGCTTATCAACCATTTTGCTTAATGACTTAGTCATAGTCATAGATTCTCATCCTCAAGTGAGGAGTGCCTATAATTAACAAAAGCGAACTATCTGCGGCAGGTTATTTATCATCACAATCTCACTTCTTCGGAATAAAGTGAGCATATTCATCCCCATTTAATTTGAGGGATTGCAAAAACTGATAAAGTAAGTAAGCTTGGGCAAATCTTTAGTTAGGACAAAGAAATAAAGATATTTTCAAAACTAGATTTCCTTCTTCTAAAATAAGAGACTAATGAAGGAACAAAATCAACTTCGAATGAGTCACTAGAAGTAGCTTTACAGTTCATGGTCCATTCAGTTTTGTACTTAGTTTTTCTATCTCCAAATATCTTCTGTTTTCCCCTACTAGTCATACACTAATTGCAAGTGATTCATCAATTGCCATTTCATAGATAAAAGAGAAAATCCCATGAAAGATAAATTAAGTTTTCCCTTGATTACTTCAATTCTTATTTTTATATCTCTATACCTCTAGAAGAGTTTCTTCAGTTCAGTACCATTGACACTTTGAGATAGGCTTTTCTTTGCTGTGGGCGTTGTTCTATGGATCATAGAATGCTGAGTAACATTCCTGGTTTCTGTATACCAGATGACAATAGTACACTCCAGTTGTGATAACTGGAATGTCTCTGGACATTGATAGATGTTCAACTGAGGTGGCAAAACCAGCCCTGCTGTGAAGTACCGGGCTAAGGCTTCTTCTTTCTCCCCAAGATGTCTGGAAAAGTGACACCAAAGGGACATTAAATAATTGGCATTCTTCCAAGAGACAAATAAACTACAATTTCTGTTGCTTACCCAACTTTCATATTAGTTGCCACCATTGCTGTCCTCTCTGGTCTCTTCAAATCCTGTGTAGGACTGTATGTGTGCACCCACCCACCCACCCTCACACACACACACACACACATATGATGTTGATGTTTAGTAGTACCTTGGGATTTGAAAACAGGAACTGGAGGATTGGTGTTTGTTTTCATTTGACAGTTTTGGAGATTCTGTGTCTATTGATCTTTGATGCCTTCCAGATGGAACACATAACAACCCAGTTGTTGATTAAAAAAAGATCCTACAGCAATTACCAAGAAAAATCTAGGAAAAAAAACAAAACAAAACAAAACATGTGTAGCAGAAATTCTGCCACAAAGAAACACCACAACAATAGGAAATGACATTCAGAGACATAACAGAGTTACATGGGACAGTTGAGGAAGTCAGAGACATAAATGATTTCTGCCTCACAACCAAAGCCATGTGCCTCTCAGAACTCTAAGATGATAAATAGATTCAATGTTCTCATAAGATTGACTGGCACTTAGACTTTATTATGAGCATGTCAAGATAATAACAGGAAAGTACTGCAAATATGCAAAGAAAATTATTGCTCAACAGTCTCCATAACTCAATGAGGGAAGAGAGATGACAGCCATTCACTTCTGTAAGAGTATGAAACTGGTTAAACTGGACTCAGAAGCTGTCTGGTACTCTGTACCTTCCAAATGCCAGCCCTATTCTGGATCTTTGGAAGGATATAAATGTAACCAATATCTTGCAAAGATCCTTGATTTCCGGGTGACTTTGTCAGATACTTTGGCAATTTGCCCAAACCTTCTCAAGTGTGTGTTGTTACATGTCAGCTATGGAAATATGCTACTGACTCTGTGTGTGTGTATGTGTGTGTGTGTGTGTGTGTTTGTTATGCATTCAAATAGCACTTTCGTGGTTGTCCTTACCAATTCACGTTTTCCTTAAAAATCAAAGTCACGATAAACTGAAGAATAATATATTGGTAATATATGTCTTTAGATTCTCTGCTCTCCCTTTGGGTCAGCAGGTGGAAGGAAGGTTGAGACACTGGATCCCATGTTGCCAACTGTGCGGTTTGAGTCCCAGACTTGGTGGATTATAAATCATTCCAGGTACGTGTGTGTGCATGTCCAAAACTCCAAGAGGAGCATGGAGGAGAAGGGACTGCCAAGTGACCATCCCTTCTGTGCTTGATTTATCTCTCTCTCTCTCTCTTTCTCTCCCTGGCAAGCATGTATGCCTTATAGCAAAACTTAGCCCTCCCACTTAGCCTATGCTAGTGTTCTGGGAAACAAGTAGAGTTAAGGTGAGTGAGAAGAAAAAATAGACTAAGTTAAAATATTTTTTACCACTTTGTTGAAAGGTCATTGTGTACCTCTGTCCCCCTCGCTAACCAGTCACCTACTCTTTGCACAAAAGTGGGAGTGCTTTATTTCAGCCTTAACTAAAGAGCAGCTCACTGGTTCCCATGAAAAAATATGGAGTGTAGGAGCTTTTCTCAGATTTGGAGCTCATGATCAGTTGTTTCTTCCCAATACCTTTCCTATTTAAAAAAAAAAAAAAAATCCTGAAATGCCTATTTGCCCAATCTCTTCTCCACTCTAAACACGGTCATTGGTAGTATATACATGTTGCTGCTCACTAATAAAGAATAGCTCAAGTTCCTTTTCTGAAGCTAAGGCTTTGGGTTGAGACCCCAGGGGGAAGGTTGGAGCTCTACTTGTGCAGAGAAAAACCTACTGATGTTTGCAGTCATCTATAGGTAATAATCATAGCCAGATTAATCTATTAGAAAAATAAAAGAGCAGCAAAATATATAAGGGAACTTCAAAAGTTTGTGAAAAAGTGAAATTGAAATAGTCTGTTTCAGTCTAAATACATTTTGAAATCATGCAGTTTTTTTCATAATATGCAGTTTCCATAAACTTCCTAAGGACCCTTGTGCATTGTAAATACCTCAAGAATCTACAAATGCATTTCACTTTCAGGAAGTTTTAACATCTTTAGAAGAAGAGTGTGTTTAGGATTTAAATGAGGCAAAATGTTTAATCTCAAATTTCCTTTCAATAAATATGGATAGAAAATAAACAATGTGCTCTCAATTGACACAGCAGCCAGACAAATTGCATGAATTCTTTTTGAGTGATTTGTAAAATGGAATAATATGATTACCTTGCAGAGTTGTGAGGTTAAAATGGAATGGGCTATGAAAGCACTTTGAAAACACAAAGAGGTAATTAAGTGTAAGGACAACAATAGTCATTTATTTAATAGCATCTTGGTGTCTAGTGCAATATTTTGGCAGAACACAGATGTAAAATGAAAGTAGGTGGATGAAGACCTTTCCATTACTACCTGTTAACCTTGTTGAAGTATGTGATGGTACCGTTAAATGGAAAATAAACCAGCCAATTCAATAGAGTCTTCACCACTGTTATCGCCATTAAATGCCTGAAATTACATGTGGTTCTGACCCTGTTTTTGTCACACAAGCAAAGAAAACCACTGAATAGGGTTCTTGTGTATATGGAATGACCACAAAACACTGTTTGGATTCACATCTTATAATTTTCCTTGTTTTCTGTTATAACTTTACTTGCCTTCTGACTTTTCATTTGACATTTTTTATCAACACCATTCAAGTCCTCAAGAAACTTAAATATTGAAGCTGTATACTGATTTTATGGACATATACCATCCAAGTGCAAATATTAAAGAAAAATTAAACAATTATGTGACAGGTCAAATGCTTGAAAGATTATGGGGACTGGAGCAAGAATTAGTATGTAGAAGAGAGAAGAAGAGTGTAGAAATGAGAAGATTGCACTTTATGTAACACTAAGTGATTTCTTTTTGGAAATAGTCTCAATTTGGAATATTTCTTTGGTGGTAACGATCTATCTACTCTATATAGTTATTTTTTACAAGAGAAAATTTTTACTTTTTTGATATAAAATACATAACTTTTGTATTTTACTTGCTAAGAGAGGGAGGTTTTACTACTTTATGTTATCACTCTAGGCAAGAAGATCGTTATAGAGAATGACTATCTAAACTTCTTAATTAACTAATTAATATATTTGAGCTAAGACTTGTCCTATGTATAGTTATCAATGTGGTTTAAGTCATTCCTTTTTTTTTTTAATTGACAGAGTGTGCATGCACTTGTCATAGACACAGAGCGAGAGAAGGACCTCTCCACTGAGTTTTGGCCATCTAAAATCCCTTTTCCTCCATTTTTCTATCCCATCAGGATGTCGACATGCACACACATGCTTCTAGTGTGTTTCTCAAGTTGCTGAGGCTCGGATTTGAACTGTGGTTGACTGCATGGGACCTGACTTTCTATGCACAGCACTTAACAACTTAGTGCTTATTCCTTCCTTGTTAATTGTGATTTATATATAAAAAGTTACTATAACAAACATTTTAATATAGATACTTACAAAAAGACAGTGCACTATTTTCGCATAAAGCCCACACCGGATCCCCATTCTAAGGAATGTGTCTGCATATTTCAGTATTTTTGCAGACTGAAAGGCTAAAAAGGATGGCTTTTTAAAGTACTGGTTATCTTATATCCAAATCTGTCTCTTCTATTTTATAATAGGGTGATGCTTTCTCTTAAGTCTCTGTGAGTAATCATTCATAATGAAAAAGACAAAATGCATTAGAAACTTAAAAAAGAATGGTAACTAATACTAAATTATAGCTAATAAACACAAGTTCTACATAATAGCAGGAAAGAAATGTTCTAATTTGTAGCCAATGCATTAAAGTGCTAAATATTAATACATTTTTAGCTCTGCCTTCACTTAGAACTGGTTGAATCATGAGCCTCATCAAGGAACCATTAAGTGCTTGAGTTAGACCCCATAGGAAGAGAACAACACAGACCTGTTTTTTGCTCCCTTGGGGCTCAGAAACCAATTTGTAAAATAATAATGTGGGCAAACACTTTACAGACAATGGGAAAAAATTGAAATCATCCTATATGCTTACCCCATATGTAAATATTTTTTGAAATAAGAAAGAAGTGCCCTATACTTTAATGGGTTTTCAGTGACTATATCCTCATTATAATTAGAAATTGTTTATGATTTTATGGGCAAAAGCTGCATTCCTATCTTGAAATTCTGGAATATACTCACTACTTGCTAGAAAATTTTAGGAGGAATCTTCAAGTACTCAAAAGCCAAAGACCCTACCCTCCAAGTCAACCTTTTATGCCTCCTTAAAAAGACTTCATACACTGAAAGGGAAAGTTGTAAGCCTGTAATTGCTCCTCTCATAGAAATGCAGAGAACAGCACCACTGTTCTATAAGAAAAGGGAAAATGACAATAAGATTAAAAGCAGGGGGGTGTTGATCATTACAGCCTGAGAAAAAAACTTCATTTCTCCCCTAACTACTCCTCCCTCCAAACATAACAAATATCAGAAACCGATGGTGCGTCTTTTGTTATTTGTTCTTGCATGCAGAATTCTTCATTAAAGTTGAGGGATTAAATATAACACTTTAGCTAATTAATTATAGTTTGATCGTTTTGACACCTCCAAATGACTCAGCCACATACCTTGAAGCTTTGTCAACTCAATTGCATCTTTATTTTTGTTGCCTTTAACCAACAATGAAGACTAATGCCACTCTTTCTAGTTTTCAATCACCTCTACAGAAGTGCTCCCCTGGCAATGTGCAAGGACAGACCTAATTAATCCCTCATCTGCCCTCCGTGGTGTCTATACATCACACTGGCAGTTGGAACTGCTGCTTGTTTTAAGGCTATTGCTAGAATGAAAAGCTCATCTGTTTTTCAATAATTTTACCACAGGTGGTGATTTGTAATTAGAAAGGGCAGAATCCAAATTTTGGTGTATGTGTGTGTGCGTGTGTGTGTGTGCGTGCACATGCGCACATGTGCATGTGTGTGCTTACATGTGCTTTGCAATTTACAACTGGTCCTTATTATAAATGAGAAGAAAGGGCTGAAAAGCAGTAGCATAGCAGGAGAAAAGCATTAACTCTCTTGGCATCAAGCCAAACAACAGGATTTGAAAAGAACTGATAATTTTGGTTTTGATTTTTTATTTCTCTTTCCAAAAATTGACATAGTCACAGACATATTAGACATCAAACACTTGGAGAAACCGGAAAGCCTGTTAAAATCCAGGAAACTTCATTGTTTCCTGGAGGGGTGTATGATTACGGTGAATGAGTTGGGATAGATTGAGGACAGTTAAGGGAAAAACCTCCTCTTTCAATTTTGGTTTCTCTCAGTTACCTATTCCTACTCTGAGGGGAGGCATTTGCCGGGCTAAGGCTTCTTCTTTCTCCCCAAGATGTCTGGAAAAGTGACACCAAAGGGACATTAAATAATTGGCATTCTTCCAAGAGACAAATAAACTACAATTTCTGTTGCTTACCCAACTTTCATATTAGTTGCCACCATTGCTTGCCTCTCTGGTCTCTTCAAATCCTGTGTAGGACTGTATGTGTGCACCCACCCACCCACCCTCACACACACACACACACACATATGATGTTGATGTTTAGTAGTACCTTGGGATTTGAAAACAGGAACTGGAGGATTGGTGTTTGTTTTCATTTGACAGTTTTGGAGATTCTGTGTCTATTGATCTTTGATGCCTTCCAGATGGAACACATAACAACCCAGTTGTTGATTAAAAAAAGATCCTACAGCAATTACCAAGAAAAATCTAGGAAAAAAAACAAAACAAAACAAAACATGTGTAGCAGAAATTCTGCCACAAAGAAACACCACAACAATAGGAAATGACATTCAGAGACATAACAGAGTTACATGGGACAGTTGAGGAAGTCAGAGACATAAATGATTTCTGCCTCACAACCAAAGCCATGTGCCTCTCAGAACTCTAAGATGATAAATAGATTCAATGTTCTCATAAGATTGACTGGCACTTAGACTTTATTATGAGCATGTCAAGATAATAACAGGAAAGTACTGCAAATATGCAAAGAAAATTATTGCTCAACAGTCTCCATAACTCAATGAGGGAAGAGAGATGACAGCCATTCACTTCTGTAAGAGTATGAAACTGGTTAAACTGGACTCAGAAGCTGTCTGGTACTCTGTACCTTCCAAATGCCAGCCCTATTCTGGATCTTTGGAAGGATATAAATGTAACCAATATCTTGCAAAGATCCTTGATTTCCGGGTGACTTTGTCAGATACTTTGGCAATTTGCCCAAACCTTCTCAAGTGTGTGTTGTTACATGTCAGCTATGGAAATATGCTACTGACTCTGTGTGTGTGTATGTGTGTGTGTGTGTGTGTGTTTGTTATGCATTCAAATAGCACTTTCGTGGTTGTCCTTACCAATTCACGTTTTCCTTAAAAATCAAAGTCACGATAAACTGAAGAATAATATATTGGTAATATATGTCTTTAGATTCTCTGCTCTCCCTTTGGGTCAGCAGGTGGAAGGAAGGTTGAGACACTGGATCCCATGTTGCCAACTGTGCGGTTTGAGTCCCAGACTTGGTGGATTATAAATCATTCCAGGTACGTGTGTGTGCATGTCCAAAACTCCAAGAGGAGCATGGAGGAGAAGGGACTGCCAAGTGACCATCCCTTCTGTGCTTGATTTATCTCTCTCTCTCTCTCTTTCTCTCCCTGGCAAGCATGTATGCCTTATAGCAAAACTTAGCCCTCCCACTTAGCCTATGCTAGTGTTCTGGGAAACAAGTAGAGTTAAGGTGAGTGAGAAGAAAAAATAGACTAAGTTAAAATATTTTTTACCACTTTGTTGAAAGGTCATTGTGTACCTCTGTCCCCCTCGCTAACCAGTCACCTACTCTTTGCACAAAAGTGGGAGTGCTTTATTTCAGCCTTAACTAAAGAGCAGCTCACTGGTTCCCATGAAAAAATATGGAGTGTAGGAGCTTTTCTCAGATTTGGAGCTCATGATCAGTTGTTTCTTCCCAATACCTTTCCTATTTAAAAAAAAAAAAAAAAATCCTGAAATGCCTATTTGCCCAATCTCTTCTCCACTCTAAACACGGTCATTGGTAGTATATACATGTTGCTGCTCACTAATAAAGAATAGCTCAAGTTCCTTTTCTGAAGCTAAGGCTTTGGGTTGAGACCCCAGGGGGAAGGTTGGAGCTCTACTTGTGCAGAGAAAAACCTACTGATGTTTGCAGTCATCTATAGGTAATAATCATAGCCAGATTAATCTATTAGAAAAATAAAAGAGCAGCAAAATATATAAGGGAACTTCAAAAGTTTGTGAAAAAGTGAAATTGAAATAGTCTGTTTCAGTCTAAATACATTTTGAAATCATGCAGTTTTTTTCATAATATGCAGTTTCCATAAACTTCCTAAGGACCCTTGTGCATTGTAAATACCTCAAGAATCTACAAATGCATTTCACTTTCAGGAAGTTTTAACATCTTTAGAAGAAGAGTGTGTTTAGGATTTAAATGAGGCAAAATGTTTAATCTCAAATTTCCTTTCAATAAATATGGATAGAAAATAAACAATGTGCTCTCAATTGACACAGCAGCCAGACAAATTGCATGAATTCTTTTTGAGTGATTTGTAAAATGGAATAATATGATTACCTTGCAGAGTTGTGAGGTTAAAATGGAATGGGCTATGAAAGCACTTTGAAAACACAAAGAGGTAATTAAGTGTAAGGACAACAATAGTCATTTATTTAATAGCATCTTGGTGTCTAGTGCAATATTTTGGCAGAACACAGATGTAAAATGAAAGTAGGTGGATGAAGACCTTTCCATTACTACCTGTTAACCTTGTTGAAGTATGTGATGGTACCGTTAAATGGAAAATAAACCAGCCAATTCAATAGAGTCTTCACCACTGTTATCGCCATTAAATGCCTGAAATTACATGTGGTTCTGACCCTGTTTTTGTCACACAAGCAAAGAAAACCACTGAATAGGGTTCTTGTGTATATGGAATGACCACAAAACACTGTTTGGATTCACATCTTATAATTTTCCTTGTTTTCTGTTATAACTTTACTTGCCTTCTGACTTTTCATTTGACATTTTTTATCAACACCATTCAAGTCCTCAAGAAACTTAAATATTGAAGCTGTATACTGATTTTATGGACATATACCATCCAAGTGCAAATATTAAAGAAAAATTAAACAATTATGTGACAGGTCAAATGCTTGAAAGATTATGGGGACTGGAGCAAGAATTAGTATGTAGAAGAGAGAAGAAGAGTGTAGAAATGAGAAGATTGCACTTTATGTAACACTAAGTGATTTCTTTTTGGAAATAGTCTCAATTTGGAATATTTCTTTGGTGGTAACGATCTATCTACTCTATATAGTTATTTTTTACAAGAGAAAATTTTTACTTTTTTGATATAAAATACATAACTTTTGTATTTTACTTGCTAAGAGAGGGAGGTTTTACTACTTTATGTTATCACTCTAGGCAAGAAGATCGTTATAGAGAATGACTATCTAAACTTCTTAATTAACTAATTAATATATTTGAGCTAAGACTTGTCCTATGTATAGTTATCAATGTGGTTTAAGTCATTCCTTTTTTTTTTTAATTGACAGAGTGTGCATGCACTTGTCATAGACACAGAGCGAGAGAAGGACCTCTCCACTGAGTTTTGGCCATCTAAAATCCCTTTTCCTCCATTTTTCTATCCCATCAGGATGTCGACATGCACACACATGCTTCTAGTGTGTTTCTCAAGTTGCTGAGGCTCGGATTTGAACTGTGGTTGACTGCATGGGACCTGACTTTCTATGCACAGCACTTAACAACTTAGTGCTTATTCCTTCCTTGTTAATTGTGATTTA
This sequence comes from Tupaia belangeri chinensis, assembly GCF_000334495.1. NCBI lineage: Eukaryota > Metazoa > Chordata > Mammalia > Scandentia > Tupaiidae > Tupaia > Tupaia belangeri. The sequence continues at coordinate 1,501,970 of NW_006208319.1, forward strand.
TATATAAAAAGTTACTATAACAAACATTTTAATATAGATACTTACAAAAAGACAGTGCACTATTTTCGCATAAAGCCCACACCGGATCCCCATTCTAAGGAATGTGTCTGCATATTTCAGTATTTTTGCAGACTGAAAGGCTAAAAAGGATGGCTTTTTAAAGTACTGGTTATCTTATATCCAAATCTGTCTCTTCTATTTTATAATAGGGTGATGCTTTCTCTTAAGTCTCTGTGAGTAATCATTCATAATGAAAAAGACAAAATGCATTAGAAACTTAAAAAAGAATGGTAACTAATACTAAATTATAGCTAATAAACACAAGTTCTACATAATAGCAGGAAAGAAATGTTCTAATTTGTAGCCAATGCATTAAAGTGCTAAATATTAATACATTTTTAGCTCTGCCTTCACTTAGAACTGGTTGAATCATGAGCCTCATCAAGGAACCATTAAGTGCTTGAGTTAGACCCCATAGGAAGAGAACAACACAGACCTGTTTTTTGCTCCCTTGGGGCTCAGAAACCAATTTGTAAAATAATAATGTGGGCAAACACTTTACAGACAATGGGAAAAAATTGAAATCATCCTATATGCTTACCCCATATGTAAATATTTTTTGAAATAAGAAAGAAGTGCCCTATACTTTAATGGGTTTTCAGTGACTATATCCTCATTATAATTAGAAATTGTTTATGATTTTATGGGCAAAAGCTGCATTCCTATCTTGAAATTCTGGAATATACTCACTACTTGCTAGAAAATTTTAGGAGGAATCTTCAAGTACTCAAAAGCCAAAGACCCTACCCTCCAAGTCAACCTTTTATGCCTCCTTAAAAAGACTTCATACACTGAAAGGGAAAGTTGTAAGCCTGTAATTGCTCCTCTCATAGAAATGCAGAGAACAGCACCACTGTTCTATAAGAAAAGGGAAAATGACAATAAGATTAAAAGCAGGGGGGTGTTGATCATTACAGCCTGAGAAAAAAACTTCATTTCTCCCCTAACTACTCCTCCCTCCAAACATAACAAATATCAGAAACCGATGGTGCGTCTTTTGTTATTTGTTCTTGCATGCAGAATTCTTCATTAAAGTTGAGGGATTAAATATAACACTTTAGCTAATTAATTATAGTTTGATCGTTTTGACACCTCCAAATGACTCAGCCACATACCTTGAAGCTTTGTCAACTCAATTGCATCTTTATTTTTGTTGCCTTTAACCAACAATGAAGACTAATGCCACTCTTTCTAGTTTTCAATCACCTCTACAGAAGTGCTCCCCTGGCAATGTGCAAGGACAGACCTAATTAATCCCTCATCTGCCCTCCGTGGTGTCTATACATCACACTGGCAGTTGGAACTGCTGCTTGTTTTAAGGCTATTGCTAGAATGAAAAGCTCATCTGTTTTTCAATAATTTTACCACAGGTGGTGATTTGTAATTAGAAAGGGCAGAATCCAAATTTTGGTGTATGTGTGTGTGCGTGTGTGTGTGTGCGTGCACATGCGCACATGTGCATGTGTGTGCTTACATGTGCTTTGCAATTTACAACTGGTCCTTATTATAAATGAGAAGAAAGGGCTGAAAAGCAGTAGCATAGCAGGAGAAAAGCATTAACTCTCTTGGCATCAAGCCAAACAACAGGATTTGAAAAGAACTGATAATTTTGGTTTTGATTTTTTATTTCTCTTTCCAAAAATTGACATAGTCACAGACATATTAGACATCAAACACTTGGAGAAACCGGAAAGCCTGTTAAAATCCAGGAAACTTCATTGTTTCCTGGAGGGGTGTATGATTACGGTGAATGAGTTGGGATAGATTGAGGACAGTTAAGGGAAAAACCTCCTCTTTCAATTTTGGTTTCTCTCAGTTACCTATTCCTACTCTGAGGGGAGGCATTTGCATTCTCATCTTCATCCTAGGTGAAATTTACTTTAACTAGAAGGATAGTTTAGCTAATGGAGGTGATCTCGCTTGCAAAACTTGTCGAAAACTTAAATGAGTGGAAATGCTCTGATAAACGTAATTTGGTATCAGGACTTCATCTATCCAGAGTCACTATATTGGCAGTCTCTTACTCTCACCTTGAATATCTTTGTTCTTCTTGACCTATTCAGAGTCAACTCTTTCAAGGAGCTGCTCTTCTGTGAAACTTTCCTCATCCATTCCTCTGCCATTCATCTTCTACAGATCATGCAGAGAGGTTTTTGAGTACTTTCTCTGGTCTGAAAGGTTGACAGCCTGGAACTGTCAATGATCACTTTGGACATAAATGTCCTTCCTCTCCAACACTGCAACTCTCTATAGAACAAGTGTGCTCTTTGCAGTTTCTTCCTTCTTCTAGAATCATGTTGTAGAGCTGGTTTGTTGACACCAGTATGCTGAATTGATTTTGTTTTATGGTTGCCAGTGTGAACTGTAAAATGGGGAATAATTTGGTGGCTTTACTCACATGCTAGAAAAAATGAAGGTTGCATTTAACTGCAGCAGAAAAGTCAGAATAAAATACCTCAAAAAATGATAGTCTAAGTACTAGCAGAATCCTCCAGGCTATACATACAAGGGGATCTTCAAAAAGTTCATGGAATTTTAAAAGGGTGTTTTTTTTTTTTTTTTTTTTTTTGCACTCACATAAATTCATGTTAATTCCATTTTTAGGTTAACTTTTTGAAGTTTTTTTTTAATTTTATCAATCACTGGGAACAAATTTCTATGTTGTCTTATTCAGAGTGTGTTTTTAAAGAATAGTTACTTTCCTAAGTGTAGTTTGCTTTGAGAAAGCAAATGGTGTTGGTTCCTGCTAGAGAGACGTTTATAATCATGGAGGCTGGTGTTGATAAAGAATGTGTGTGAGAGACAGACATGGAGAAGTAGAACACTGATGCAGAAATGGCTTCTGCACACTTTCGTTCAGTTAAATAGGGAGAGGCTGTTGCACTCCTTGAAACCATGGAAGGGTAACACCACATCATGCATTAGAAATATGAAGTCTATGTTAGGGATCAGGCTGCCATTTGATGTCAAGAGAATTCTCCATTTAAAAGCAAGCCTTGCCTTGTTCTCTGGGACATGTTTTCCACAAGAGCAAGCTCTCAGAACAATAGAGCCAATTCAATATTGCACTTCCCATTCTGTTGTGTCTTTATCCTCTTATACCTGCTGATTGTGGGAAAGAG
>NW_006208319.1:1505182-1510124 GCF_000334495.1 Tupaia belangeri chinensis
ATCATTGGAAGGCATCTGAACCTGTACTGTATTGTTCTTGTGTTGAAGTAGTCATCTGGATTTTGACCATACTGATATTTTTTACATTAAATCATGTATTAATTTATATGAAGAATATTATCTACTGTGTTCATCTGACTGGAAAAGGGATTATAGATACTGTGAAAGCAAAGAATAACTAGAATCAATTATTATTATTATTTTTTAATTTGCTAAAGGGTATGTGCACTTGTCAGAAGGAGACAGAGAGAGAAAGGGAAAGGGAGAAAGCAATCCCTATGAGGTGTGGTCATGATACAATCCCTTCTCCATTTCTCCCTCCTTTTTAAGATTTTGGATACATACACAAAAGCACCAAGCATGTTTTTCTTTTTTTCTTTCTTTTCTTTTTTTTTTTTTTTTTTTGAGAGGTTTTCACTATAGGGGCCGTGCACCCACCAGACAGACAGAGAGAGACAGAGAGACAGAAAGTGAGAAATCACCGCCCGGGGGGATGGCCATGCTGTAATCCCTTCTCCTCTCGGGATCTTGGGCATGCGCGCACATGTGCCCAGTGTGAGTTTAAGCCACCGGGTCTGGGACGTGAACCGCGGTCGACTATGTGGGAGTCCAGTGACACAGCCATTATGCTAACTGCTGGTCCCAAGCATGTTTTTCAGAGGCAGCAGAGGCAGGATTCAAACAGCACAGTTGGCTGCATAGGATCCAACCACCTTAACTACCTGTCTACCAGCTGGTCCTTTTTTTTGGGGGGGGGGTTGCTATAGGGCGCATGTGCTCACCAGACAGACAGAGAGAGACAGAGAGACAGAAAGTGAGAAATCACCCCCCAGGGGGGATGGCCACACCGCAATCCCTTCTCCTCCATTCTCTCCTCTCGGGATCTTGAGCACTCGCGCACATGCGCCCGGTGTGAGTTTTAAGCCACCGGATCCGGGACTTGAACCGTGGTCGATTACGTGAGAGTCCAGTGACATAGCCATTACGCCAACTGCTGGTCCCAGCTGGTCCTTTTAAATCAACTTTTTTTTTTTTTTTCAAGAGATATTTTTCCTATAGGCATGTGTGCTTGGTGGAGAGACAGAAAGAAAGTGAGAAATCATCCCTGTGGGAGATGGCCATGCTGCAGTCCCTTCTCCTCCATTCTCCTCTTAGGATTCTTGGCATGTATGCACATGCACCTAGTGTGAGTTTCAAACCGTGGGGTCCAGGACTTGAACCATGGTTGAGTACATGGGAGTCCAGTGACATAACCACTATGACAGCTGCTGGTCCCTAGATCAACTTTTCAAAAAGCCACATTTTTAAACATTTTGTTTGGATTTTATTGTTTAGACCTTGATTTGTTTTGTTTTGCTTTGTTTATACAAAGCACCTTATATTTCTTAGTTCATACTGCTTACTCAGATGTTAATGCCTCACTCTGTTCTGTATGCAGTGTATATTTTCCTATGTGAATTTTCTTCTTTTTCTTTTTTTTAAAATTTTGCTAGAGTGATATCACCAGGGAGGGGGCAGGGGGAGTCAAAAAGCACTCTCCACCCCATGGGGAATGGTCAGGCTGCAAGCCCTTTTCTTCCATTCTCCTTTCAGGATTTTGGGCACTCGCCTATGTGCTCTGTATGCTTTTCAAGCTGCTGGGTCCTGGACTTAAAGTATGCAGTTGTTCATGTGGAATCCAGTTCCTTAACAACTACATCATGGGATGACCCAAATTTTCCTCTTTAATTAAGTTTCTGTTCTCACACTATATAGACATGTGTTATAAAGTCCCCTTTCTTGGCCTTTACACAATCCATTCTCTTCATCAGAGGCACTCTGCCTACCTGTTCTCATCTTGTGAAAATTTCACATTTTTCTTTTGAACTATTCCAATTGACTATAGTGCCTCATTTTCTGTCCTTAGTCCCATTAGTGTAAGTACCATGCCATAAAGTTCTACTCCCAGTACCAGAAAAATAAATTATGTTTTGCTTTGTTTTACTAATGAAACCATAAGTATTGTTCTTCTTTTGTCTTTCAGTGCTTAGCACACAGCAGATACTCAATAATTTAATAATTTGCTTTAAAATAATATGGAAAGTATTGTCATGTTGTCATGTCATTCCCTGAATCTACTTCAGCAATCCCTGTACCATAGAACAAAGACTGGTGAAAAAAAATATGGTTTTTCAGAATTAAAACAATCTTTTAGACTTACCATATTGAACTGAAAGGGATCTAGTGCTATGTCCTCTAACTTCTTTTTTCCACAAATAAGAAAATCAAAACTGGATAATAAATTACTGGATTTTGTACTTCGTACTTAGATAAAGTGACTAATGTTATGAGTATAATTTAATACACTTCATATTTTAAAAGCATTTACATACTTTTTTTCTCATGGGAACATAGTAAGAGATTTGCTATTATTCCTCCTCTTTTTATTTATTTTTTTCTTTTAAGATTAGTTAACTTTCAGAAGTTTATTTACTCAACCCAGATCAGAGTCAGAACAAAAACTCAATTCTAGGGCATCTCTCCCTGGATGATCTCTTCCATACTTCCAACAATCGGATTCCTATGAGAGGTCTTCCAACTTTCAAGGTAGGTGCTTAGTATGAGAAACAAGGTATGGATTTCAGGGTTTTTTCACAATAAAATGACTTCATTTATTTACTTTTAATTGTGTGCATTCACCAAAGAGAAAGGGTCACACTGAGAGAAAGAGAAAACGGGAGCTATTACCCCTTCCCAATGGAGCATGGCCACACCACAAACTGTCTCCTCCATCTCTCCCTTTTTTTGGAATTTTTGGGCATGCCCAAAATATGCCACATGTGTCCGGCATGTTTTTCAAGTTGTTGAGGCCAGGATTCCAACTATAGTCAACTATATGGGATTTACCACCCTTTAACCACCAGGCTACAAGGGCTGACCTTAAACTCATACTTTAATTCCATTTTAGACTAAATTTTTAAAATCCCTTCAGATTATCAATTCAGAATTCACTCTTTATTATCTCTATGTATGTGGGTATCTGGATATCTGTTTATCTATCTATCTGTTCATCTGTGTATTGCTCTCTTCTTCACATTTCCACTAGAGTGTCTCAAAAGCACTCTAAACTCAGTATATTCAAAGCAGAACTCATTGTGTTTCCCAAACAGCTCCACACCTGGTTCTTCTCCAGTGTTTCCTAACTTTTTGAAGAATGTCCCCATTCATCAAGATGTGAAAGCTGGAAGTCTGGCACTCACCCTGAGGCATCTCACTCACCATTGTTATCAGTGGGCCACGAAACAGGCCTGGTGATCCTACCATCCAAAGGTCTCTCTCCTTCCCACTTACTTTCTGTACCCAGGCTGTCTCCACCACAGGCCATTCTACTGTGTCTCTTATTTCACTGTGCTAATCTTGTACCTAGTGTCTGAGGTTCTATTTTGTCTATCCACTTCAGGTTATTCTTTCATACTACATCAATGATAATATTTAAAATATATACACAAATTTTGTCATTTCCCCAACCTTTAAAAACCCTACATTGACTTATTATTCATGAAAGTATTAAAAATAAAAATCTTCAAACAATTTTAGATCAATATATCTCAAATGTTAATATGTATGATGATTATCTGAAAATTTTTAAAAGTTTTTTTACTTCAAGAGAAAGGAGAGAGAGAGCCCCTTGACAGAGTCTCACAACATTATAATCCACCCCTCAGTCTTCCAGCCAGTCAGGGTCATGGGCATGTCCATGGGTGCACCTGGCTTGTGTAAGTCAACCCAAGATCTGAACATGAGATCCTCCATGCTGGTCCAGTATCGCACAGGGATGCCCTACCACCTATATCACTGTTGCTGGGCCCTGGAGATCTTTTTAAAATGCTGATTTGGTAGATCAGTCAAAGGCCTGAAATTTTGCATTGATAGCAAGCTCACTGTTGATTTACAAATGACACTATAGATAGCTGGCACTTAAAAGTCTCTGACAGTCTTGTTTACCACCTTCAGGTTTCTGTCTGTTGTTGCCAAGGTGGCGTCCTTTCCATTCTCAGTATTTGGCATGCTCTCTCTTAACCCAAGCTTTGAAAATAGACTTTTCTCTCCCTAGAGTGTTTCTTATCTGCCCCATATTTTTTCCCCAAAAACTCAGCTCCCCTGTAGTTGGTTTCTTCATATGTATCCCTTCAAGCTTATCTAAATACACATGTGAGATCATATTTGATGCCTGGCTATACCTTCCCTTCACAGTACTGAACAGATTGCGTTCACATTTTTGCACTCTGTGATTATTTGGTTAATGTGACTCCATACTGTAGAAGATTAAACTTAGAAGCAAAAAATAAGAACTGTGTATCAGGGGTCCAAGTAATGTGTCCCTCTCTTAATCCCTCAAGAAAGTTTTGGTTACTGGAAGATGGCATTACTTCATTGCAGGTGCAAGTGAGAGATTAGCACCAGATACTCACATATAAGCTAAAGATACGAACAAAGTTTTCTTCAATATCAGCTAAGATATCTGTAGAGAAGAACTTGAAGCACCAGATGCCAAGTTTGAGTCGTATATCACTGGTCTATTTTGCTAACAACTAAATCCACATCTTAATGTCTAGTACATAATAGAAGGTCAATAAATATTCTTTACATAAATAAATACATATAAATAAAAAGCAAAGCTATTAATCTGGAGGCCTCTCTAAATCAGTATTATGTAATAAAAATACCGTGTGAATCACAAACATGACCTACATATGTAATATTAAATTTCCTTAAAGCCACATTTTTAAAAATCTAAAAAGAGGGGCCAGCAGGTGGCATACTGGTCAAGACACTAGACTCCCACATGGCTGACCACCGTTCAAGTCCTGGACCTGGAGGCTTGAAAAATCACACCAGGCACGTGAGCATGTGTGCCCCAAATCCCAAGAGGATAATGGAGGAGAAGTCCATTCCTCTTTCC
>NW_006208319.1:1510155-1538334 GCF_000334495.1 Tupaia belangeri chinensis
GTCTCTCTTCAGCAAGCACATTTGCCTTATGGCAAAAATCTTAAAAAAATTAAAAAGTAAGAAAAGGGAATGACATTAGTGAGATGGAGAAAAGGGAGGTCCCTTGCTCACAACTCCCTACCTCCCAGCAACAATGATTTTGCAGCCATCCATGGACAAAAGTGTCTTTGAGGGAATTTGAGATTTAGTTAGGAGTTCATAAAACTCCCATGTAGCCCAAGACATGGTAGGGTCATTTTGGAAGGGCAGAAACCCTTACCCAGGCGATAGACTCACAGGCTTCAAATCTCACTGACTTCAAATCTAGGTAATAGACTTCCTATCTTTAAATCAGAGACCCTCAACCACGTGATAGATTCACTGACTTCAAATCTAGATATGTCTCTTACAGGATTTCTATAGCCCTGTGTAGCCTTTTTTTGCTGCTGCGAAAACCACTCACCAAGAGCAGCAGAAAGAGATTGGGAGTGCACACAGGTCCTGGGAATAGGAATACACTGGGAAAAAGTTACAAAGTTTCAGTGAGACAAAAGGACCTTCTGGAAATCTATTTTAGAACATGGTGACTGAGATCAGTACTTGAAAATTGCTAAGGGAGAACATGTTAAATATTTTTATCACCAAAAAAATACACATGTGGTATGCTAGATATGTTGATCAGCTTGGTTTACTTATTCCAGCGTACACATATATCAACATATGTCATCGACTATAAGTGCATAGAGTTTTCCAGTTGTTAAATAAAAAAGGAAAAAGAAACACAATTAATTTTAATAATGTAGTTTATTTAAACCAGAATGTTATCATTTTAGCATGAAATCAGTATTTTACTTTTTTTTTTCTTTTCAAACTAGGTCTCTGATATTTACTGTGTGTTTTAGTGCCCATAGCTCATATCAGTTCAGATTAGCCACATTCAAAGACTCAGTAGGCACTTGGGTTTGTGGCTACCATACTGGACAACATAGCTCCAAACCATTTGGCCTCTTGCTACAGTTCTCATGCGAATGTATAACCTGGTACATGTGGTGAAATGAACATCTGGAAAAGGATGCAGTCGACAACTGCCAACCTGCTGCAGCCCTCATTCCAGGCTCCGAATCGCACATTCCTCTTTTTACCCACTGATGCGTAGGGTATGCACAGCCTCCTTCTAGTTGAGAGCCAATGTTGTGAGCAACTCTTACTACTGAGAACATTAAAACAGACCCAGAAATGGAGACTAAGTGCTTTTATTTCTGTACCAATATGCCCACGGGGTAGAAACAAGTTTTTAAAACATCTTGTTCTTGATTTGGAACCATGAAGAAAGGCAAGGGAAGGATTTCTGGTTTTCCATCATTTGCACACTCCTAATGAGCCACTGACAAATTTGGATAAGGTGTGCAGCCTGTGTATGTTCGCATGCATTTAGCACGAGCTGATGACAAGGAACAGCACACTAATAAAGCATTCAAGATAAATGCTTTGCAAGCATTAGGAAAGTCATTCAAAATCAAGTGTGTAGCTTTGAATTTAATCAAAAGTACTCCTCTATTTGGCATACAGTGAATAATATCATGCATGTGAGTTAACATTCCCTATTCTCATTTATAACTCTCAGGATCTTAATTCTACCTACAAGCTGGTAGACTGCATATTCATTTGATTTATTCATTCTTTTAACAAACATTTTATTGAGCACTCTTGTGTGCAGAATGGTGTACCTGTGGCACAGTGATGTATAAAGCATGGAACCAGCACTTCACATTGTAGGTAGTCTGATCTGGAGTCATAACTCTTGCATATTATTTACTCAAAGAATTTTAACATGTATGTCAGTGGCACTGCAAATAAGCCACTAACCAAATCTAACAGGTGTTTTTGATAAGTCTATACAAGATTCCCACACCAACAAGTTAAGCCAAATGTTTCCTAAACCCCTCCCTTAAATTCCAAGAGAAGGTCACTTTCACGGTTTGTCCACAGGTGTACTGATCAACAATTCTATTGACCACATGGTACAATCTCAGTAGCTTCCCCCAACATCATCTGTTCCCAATCTCCTCGCATTTAAAGGGAAAGGAAGTAAAAGAGGAAGACTTCTCATACATCACATGAACTGCCCCACAGTTCTGTCGCAGGCCTGCATTAAAGTCATGTTGCTATAGATTTCTAAAGGTCAAATACTCAGTTCTCTATTCACTCAAACTAGGACTTGGATGCTTTATAATTTGTGTGCCAGTGTGACTCCTGTCTCTCCCTTTACTTTCCTTGCTGGTTCTCGTGATCAGGAGTTGCTAAGGAGGATGCCAAAGTGTCTCCAAAGCTCCTCTTTTCTTGGTCAGAAGGAAAACAATGCCTTCTTTTATTGCCCTGCTCTTTCAGAAGGAAGAACCACAGTAGGAGTGGCAGAGTCCCCAGTGTCTTCCCTCCAATTTTTCAGTCTGTTTGGATATACGGTCTCCCCATTAGCAAGGTGCATATGCCCTTGTCAAGGGACTGGATATGATAGTATCAGAAACGATTTCTTTCCTATTCCTGAATCTCTTCTCTGTCCTCACTCTCTGACTCTGCTACTGAGTCTAGACTACCTTGCCAGATAAACATGCTTTAAAAGAGTGAATATTTTTTCTCAATTTATCTACTACCTAGCTGCACTCTGGATACAGTCAAGACCTTCTCTTCCCCTGGATAGGCTGACATATAAGCATGTATTTAAACTCCAATAGTGGGTAGAACTCAAGTATTTGCTTGTAGAGCCCCTGGCTCTTGCTGGACACTTGTTGAAGAGCCTCTGAACACCGTGTGACAGGTGAGAAGGCTGTGTCTGCCAAGAGAACATGAAGGCCTGCCAAGTAGTGTCATCTCTCTCAATGCCAAGAAATCCTGTTATGCTAGGCATAACCATACACTCTAAGTCTATTGGGCATTGACATTCATAGGCATTAAATAATTAGCCACTGAATATCTGGTTTTTTATTGTTATAGGTATTTTAAATTTCCATTTAAATTGTTCCAAACAAAAAAGGAAATTCAACATACATACATAAACACACACACACACACACACACACACACACAATGTCACAATAAAAGTCATCATTTAAGTTCATTTTTGTCTACAATGTGTTGAAATGTAAAGATTCTACCATACCATTGCAAATTTTTGCCTTATTGAGGAAGAACAAAGCATTGAAAGAATGACAATCTTAACGTATGTGATTATTAAGCCAAATATCAACACCTAAGTACTTCTTTGCAGTTCACAACTATTTGTTGTGTACCTACTCTTTGAATCCAGGATCTTCTTAGGTTTACCTGTTTGAGATGGTGATGAAATTATTGCAGAGACCATCGTGCTCAGGGTGTGTATTGTTTGGTTTTGTTTTTATTTTTAACTAAATGAGTAAAGGTAATATGTTCACAATAGGATCGCATACTCCTATTCACTTTCACAATCATTTCTGAGAAGCTCGCTTATGTGAAAATTAGTACCAAAAAATGCAATGAAATGTTTTACTTTCAGGGGTCAGATGATGGTGCACAGATAAAACTCAATGTTCTGTGAGACTGACCTACATGTGAAGGTTCTAAGTTTATAACTAGAGACCTCCCTGGATATGTCAGGCATGCGTCCCGGTGATACAGATCTGTTTGAGGATAGGGGCAGATTATAATGTGAGGACCCTGTCAGGGTTGCTGATTCTCTTGCTCATAAATAAATAAACTTTAAAAAAAATTCCAACTTGCCATTGTTTAAGCATTTTGGCTTATTAAAATCACCTTTATGGCTTTTATTTTTTAAATAACTTTGCCAAGAATTAGGTGGATGCGTGGGTAATCCACAGGAATGCAAGACATTCTTTCAGGTGTATATGTGTTTTTACTGGAGATTCTCGTGGACGTCCTGGGATTTGTGTATTGAATCAGCAGCTCTAACAATATTAAACTGAAAAAAGGCCATGAAATTTTTTTATTCTTTAAGATCTCGTATATTTTAAAGTTTAACTGTCCCTCTCGATGTGGCCCTCTCTTTTCCATATAGTAAGACAAATATCAACACTTACTTTATTGATAACAGAATATTATTAAACTCTTGGATTTGATGTAAGGGATAATCTTATCTTTGAAGATTAGTAGGAGGCAATCAGGAGAATGACTGTCCCTTCTCTACACTGTGGGACAAATGATTTTAGGTGATACGTTGTAAGAGAGAACTGGGATTCCTTTTTAATGCAAACTCTAAACTTCCCCCAAATAATTTCAGGCATTATACAGTTCAGGATATTATAAATAGTACCCTTAAAATCTGTACAATCTCCCTAATTTTTACTTTGTATCATCTTCCACAGACAGTGTAAAACTATAAATGATTAAGTAGAAAAACAATGCAGTCGTTGTTTACATTCTTATACACCTTCCTCTTCTCCCACACCCTAGTAGAGGGAAATAAGATGGAGAAAGTAATGCCAATGTGTAGGCTTTTCATCATGACTTCTCTTCCAACCCTTGGACTCCTTCCCAAGTTCCAGTTCTATTACCTACCTGGAAGAGTAAACAACCAAGTAATCTTCCAAACGTTTCTGCAAGACTGTCTTCAAGATTCCCTATCAGCTCTGTGTTTATATGCTCTATGCCTTGGAGGGGATTTGGCAGAGCCAAGAAAGGCTTTTAAGTCACCTCTGGGTATTTTGGCCCAAAATCCAACAGTTGCTCATCCCCTCAAGTGATTTACTTTGCCATTTATTTTCAGGTCAGGTCTAGTGTTGGATAGTGTGGTTGATAAGCTGAAATCCTAACAACCAACTGACTGTGGTCTGAAGTGGCAGATGACTGAAGCCGATGTACACTGGGCCTGGTGACAGCCGCTATGTGACAGACCTTGTCAGAAGCACAGGCAGGGCCTCGGGTTTTAAGTGTAGGCCTGACCCTTCCAGATGAATGGGAACTGACAGGAGTGATCTCTGCAACATGGAATGGAGTGATGACATGAAAACAGTGACATGTTTGGGAGTGAAACACTGGACATAGATATGTCACTTATAATGGCCAGAAAAATGACAGAAGACTGGCACTAACTTTACTTGACTTTAGTTTAAAGATGTCCTTTGTGCAAAGAGCCAGAGCTAGCTACTGGGAAAACCACTCCCTCCTGATCATCCCCCCGAGATTTAATCTGAGCTACTGAACAACTGGCATCCTGAGACGTTAGAACAGTGGCTCCTAACCCTGGCTTCACATTAGACTTTCCTGAACATTCTTGGCTTGGCTCCAGGGATCCCTGACTCAGTTGGCCTGGAGTGGAACACAGGAATTGGCATACTGTGAAAGCATCCCCCATTTGATGCTAAAATGCAGCAATAGTTGAGAAACACTGTACTAAAGAATTGAAAATGAAAATGAATATCCTCAAAAAATAAGCATAATTTTTGAGCTTTCTGTATTTTATTTTTTTATATCTTAGTGAGCATAATGTTCTAATCATTGCAACATAATGAATCTATATTACCCAAGGAGCTCAAACCCCTTTCTATTTTATTACACCTTATTATGGTTTTAAATCTTACTGGCACCTAAAGCTAACAAGGTTAAAATAATTAGTTTGGGGGACTAGCAGTTGGTGTAATGGCTATGTCACTGGACTCCCACATAGTCGACCATGGTTCTAGTCCCAAACCTGGTGGCTTAAACTCACGCCGGCACGTGTGCGTGCGTGCCCAAGATCCCGAGAGGAGAATGGAGGAGAAGGGATTGCAGCATGGCCATCCCCCCTGAGGGGATAATTTCTCACTTTCTGTCTCTCTGTCTCTCTCTGTCTTTCTGGTGAGCGCACGTGCAAACCTCTCCAAAAAAAAAAAAAAAAAAGAATTAGTTTGGTTTACCCAAGTCACTTGGTTCGGGAAACACATATTTCACCACCTTCCTGTCCAATGTCTTTTCTCTATTCTAGAAGTTAATATTAATTGTAAAACTAAATCAAAACAAAGCAAAACAGAAACAAAACAAAACAAAAAACTATTACCTTTGAGTCTTAAGGAATCTGGGAGGCAAAGGTTGGCCAGAACCATTTATTCAGTAATACAAATATGCTGTCTTTTTTCTGTAGAATAGATGCAGACCCACAGGCGGTAGAAAAGGCATGCACCTTCTTGTTTTCATTTTAGATAACGTAATAGTTATCACCTTTTTTCTTTTTTTTCATCTGCATATTCTAAGACATGGGGCTGGGTGGAATTATCGTGAGTCAGATTATGACAAAGACCAAAGTGAGTTAATCCTCTTCTCTCTTACTGGCTTATATCACATTTGGGATTGTATCTCCACACAAAAATCTATGTGCCTGGGGATCAGCAGTTAGCGTAATGGCTATGTCGCTGGACTCCCACGTAGTCGACCGCGGTTTGCATCCCGGACCCGGTGGCTTAAAACTCACACTGGGCACATGTGCGTGCGTGCCCAAGATCCCGAGAGGAGAATGGAGGAGAAGGGATTGTGGCATGGCCATCCCCACTGGGGGGGGATTTCTCGCTTTCTGTCTCTCTGTCTCTCTCTGTCTGTCTGGTGAGTGCACACGCCCTACAGCAAGAAACCTCTCAAAAAAAAAAAAAAAATCTATGTGCCTGAAAGGATCCAACATATACCATTTCCTTAGCATAAATTTGTCAATCTGTACCTGTTCCTAGGATTATGGAGATTTCAAACACCACTGTTAACATAGACAGAAAATACTACAGAAAATAGATTAGAAGGACCAGCAGTTGGCATAATGGCTACATCACGGGACTCCCATGTAGTCGACCATGGTTTGAGTCTCAGACCCGCTGGCTTAAACTCATGCTGGGCACATGAACTTGCATGCCCAAGATCTCAAGAGGAGAATGGAGGGGAAGGGATTGCGGCATGGCCATACCCCTTAGGGGGTGATTTCTCACTTTCTGTCTCTCTGTCTCTCTGTCTTTCTGGCAAGTGCATGTGCCCTATAGCTCTCTCTCAAAAAAAAAAAAAAAAAAAAGAAAATAGGTTAGAAATATAGATGGATAGGTGCAATAGATATGTTAAATAATAGATTAATTAATTGCTAGATGATGAAGATAAGAGCAAGTGGGTTTTATATTTGAGGTGTCTTCAGATGTAGAATTAAGGAATTTCTTGATGTAGGTTATTATTTTGGAGTAGCTCTGAACATAGTAGAATATGAATGTAAAAACTAATCCTTACATCTTTATTCAGAGTGTTCTTATAATCTAAGAAAGCAAATTTATGTGCTCAAGGTATAGGAGGGTAAGGGACTTCAAACCATACCACCATAATTGTCTTTTCAAGTGAATTGTCCCCGTAAGTAACTTAATCTATAGTAATTACTATGACCTAAAAGTGAAAGTAGATGTTACTGTTTCAGGAATTAAGAGAAGAATTATACCTAAAAATTATTGATTTACTGATCCATTAAATATAGACTTAATAATTCACGTTTATTTCTCCTTTGTATTTTTTAAATGAAAAGAAAAAAAGCAAATAATGAATATGCTATTCATAATAGGAAAAATAGTCTTATCATTTTTTGGTTGTGGGGACCAGCTGTTTGGATTGAGGAAAATGATTATCATTGAGATGTTATTTTCCAAGCATAAAACTGTCTCCACTTAAAATACACTCAGGACATGATGGCAATTAGAAATATTGAGTTGTCGAAAAATCATGACATTTTTTCTATTCGTTTTTATGGGAAAATGTGCCGTGACTTTTCCAACAATCCAATATATGCCTAATTCATATTTACCAAACTATGAGAACAGAAAAAATATGTAATGTCTGAAAAGAATTGAAACTAAGTCTATGGACAAAAAGAAAAAAACAAAAACTGCCAAATTATGAAGAGTTATCCTCACCTATAGCATGCATTGAAGGAATTACAAAATCTTAGGTACTGACTTATGTCAAAACCTGTAAAACAAAGCAACTGAACTGAAGTGGTAAGTAATTGCAAAAAAACTAAATAAATCTCCGATGACTCTCCTCTCCAAATTTTCTTGTATCAAAGAATTGGGCTGTACTATGAAGAACTTAGCTTGCAGTTAGTCCCAACAATTCCAGTACTTGAGTGTCTACTTCCTATTTTTCTTTCTTTCTTTTTCTTTTTTCTTTCTTTTTTTTTTTTTTTTAATTTTGTGATAGAGCATGTGTACTGACCAGAGAGAGACAGAGAGGGAGAAAGCCACTGGTTAGAACTCTAACCACAGGGTTGGCCATGAAAGATATAGTTGTCTTGATCACCAGGCTATAGTCTGCCCCCTTTTTGACTTCTCTGTTTTCAACCCCATTAAGATCTCATTGTATTCCCCTTTGCATGACTATGACATTTCATATGCAGTGGCCAAGAGTGAAAGGGGTGGCAAATACTCCTGTCTAGCATCCTAGCATGTGTGTCCCAAATTGGCCGAAAAGACAATGGAAGCATTCTAAGACATCTCGCAAAAGAAGAACTATAGACTATTTTTAAAAATATTCATAACTAGATTAACATACCCAGAATTATATTCAGTACAATAAAATCACTGAACATGTTCAAGAGAAGCAACAAACAATAAACAAAAGAGATTGATGCCTCAAAATGTTTCAGATAAACTTTGACTTTTTTAGAATTAAAAATCATCTAAATACTAACATGAGAGAAAGAAAGCTAATTTTTAAAAAATAAATTTAGGATGATTTCAGATTTCTTCTTCAGATTAGAAAAGTTTACAGGTTTATAGTTTGAAAATATTTTACATTCATATAGTCAACAAAAATATTAAATTTGTAATGGGTTATGTTGCCAAAAAGTGTTTTTATAAAACAAGTCTATGCTATACACGCACACACACACACACACACACACACACACACACACACACATACATATATCTATCTAAATACATATAATTTTTTTTTTTTTTTTTTTTTTTAGTTTCATTTTGTTGTTGTTGTAGACAGCACACCAGAGAAAAACAGAGAGACGATCAGAGGGAAAGTGAGAAATCACCCCCTGGGGGTATTGCCATGTCATAATTCTTTTTCCTCATACTCTTCCTGGGATTTTGGGTACTTACATGCACCTGGAGTGATCTTCAAGACACTAGGTCTGGGACTTGACTAGCGGTCGATCATGTGGGAGTCCAGTGTCTTAACCACCATGCCACTTGCTGGCCCCAAGTTCATGTTCTACTTTTAGACAATATACATGCTATATATGGTATATATTGAGAGGTACTCAATATTGCTTGAGGGTGTGTAAATATCAATATATAAAATTATTTTTGAAAGCAATTTATTTTATGTGTCAGGACTTGTAAAACCTTATACTCTTTGAAGATGATTTAATTCACAGAAAATCTATCCTGAGGGTAGAATTATACATGAAGACAAAGATTTGAGTACTAGGAGATTTAGCCCATTATTATTGATTAAATGAATAGGAAATACAACTTAAATACCCAACGGTAAATATTAGGTTATCAGGCAAGTCACGCTATATTTACTTTCCTGACAACCCAGTAGACACACTTGACCAATTAACTATGGTAATCCTTTATAAGAATAGCATACAGTTGTTGGCGTAATGGTTATGTTACTGGACTCCCACATAGTCAACAATATTCTGAGCCCTGGACCTGATGACTTAAAACTCATGCTGGGCATGTGTGCTTGTGTGTCCAAAATCCCAAAATCTCAAGAGGAGAATGGAGGAGAAGGAATTGTGGTGTGGCCATGCCCCATGGGGGGTGATTTCTCGCTTTCTCTCTCTCTGTCTCTGTCTCTCAGGCAAGCGCATGCGCCCTACAGCAAAAATCTCTCTAAAAAAGAAAAGGGTAGTATACAGTTGTTAAAATGTCCCCAAATAAAATTTATTTTATAATATTTTTCAAAGTTGTAAAATCATCCATTGCATATTAGTAAAAATGCAAGATACAATATATATAGCTAACAGAATCCTAAGTTTTAAAAAATTGATATGAAATTGTATGTAAATGCTCTGGAATGGATCTATTTCATTTTTGCAAATATGAAAAAATGTCAAAAGGAACTTAACCAATATCTTTCTGTGAAATTCTCAAGTATTATCTCTCTGTGATGGAATCATAGGTTATTTTAATTTTATGTAGTTTAGTTTTTCTACCATAAACCTGTAAGAATTTATATTAAAAAGAAAACATGTATTTTTAAGTAATAAAAATATTCTTTTTTAGATATAGCCAATAGCTAGTTTCTTTGTTCTGACAAGTCAAAAGACTTAAGTAGAGCCAATAATGCTCAATGGTTGGTACAGGGAGTGAATCCTCTGGAAGTGCAAGAGAGAGACACTTGCTCAGGAAAAATGGAATATCTCAGGAAACATAGTTAAGTTCATTCAGAAGGCCTTGAATGCCAGACTAAAGAAGATAGATTGCAATCTGATGCAAATGGAGGTCCTCAGGAGATGTTCTTAACCCTAATTAATGAACATCCTTTGTTCTTTTCCACTAAAGCTGGTACATTGAAAACATATATGCATATGTGTATTCATATCTGAACGTATGTACACTAAATGTATTCACCCTTAGGCAGAAAATAATGTGTCTATAAAGAAGAAACAGGAAGAACGATTAAGGCATTCGTTAATTAGGGTCCATTTACATTCCCAGAGTCAGCTAAAATCATCCACTTATTTAAACGGAAATCTCTTCAGTTTATTACAGTCATTATTACTCGGCAGTAAGAGATAACTAGTTTGAATTTCACAAGTAGGGAAAATTGCATAGTCTGTTCCTTCTCTCAGGGTCACTATTAGTCAACTTTTGAGTAAAATTACAATTCTTAGGAAAGGAAATTAACATTTATTGAGTATCTACTATGTGCAGAACTTCTGGATAAATTCCAAATATAATGTCATTTTCTCTTCAAATACCATAAGGCTGGTTCTTATAATCTTCATTTTATAGTAAGGCTTTGAAAGATGTTAAAGTAGCCAAGCAAATGACATATGAGACTAGATTTAAACCTAGAACTGTTTTATTCTTTGTGATCAGTTTAAGCCAATGAAGGATGACTTATCAGACTACAGTACACCCGTTACTCATACGTTTCTTAACATTGATTAATTATGTATTTTTCGAGAATGTGTGCATAGGTATGCCATCTATACATACGTATGTATTTGTGTGGGTACAGCGTATCTATATAATATATATAATATGTAAGGTATATATATGTATATATGTATATATATATATATACATACATATACAGTGTAGATAGCCTTATAATAAATATTGATGTGATTTTGTGAGATGTATATACATGAGCCATAGTATAAATTTACACATACAATTCTAGCAAATTACTGAATACTTATTCTGCTGCACTTTATGTGTATTTATCTAATAGTATATAAATATATATGTGCACATAATATTTATACATAAAATTATATGTAAAACATATTAAAATAGTTATTTTATAGAAAATACACATATAAATATTTTCCCACTGTCTTAAACTAGGAATAAAAAATCCCTGCCACCCAATTGGAAAAGATATTTTACAGTTGAGTAAACATTACTGTCATTGTAAAATAAGATCTGACACTACCTCCAGGATTACAGCCCCAAAGAAGAGAGTTAATGTCTCTCTTGGGTGTACCAGCTGAGCATCCAGAAGAATGATCTCTGAATTCTCGGGTTTAACTATGAAAGAAACGCTTTCTCCTTTCTCCCATCCCTTGTCCCTTGCTTCCCCCTCAACACCCACCTCCCTCAGCACACACAGTGGAAGTTCACAGTTGGAGGAGGGGTGGCAGGGCCCCTTCAGCCCTAACTCTAATTCTATTTTGTTTACTCAAAAGATCAGCTCTAAATCTGGTCCCTGCAGTGACAGGACAATCACCTACCAGTTAAATTCATTCAGCTCTATACAACAAAACCATGTAGCATTTTTATTAGCAAACCAATTGAACGATCAACCCTTCAAAAAATAAGTGTAGACTGGGGCAGAAAAGAGGCCGTGGTGGGAGTTTGCAGTTCCACACAAAGGCTGGGGAGGCCAGGCTGTCAGTCCTTTTCTTCATCCCAGTACCCCATGCATAGCACCAGCTCTAGCGTGAAGGGAGATTTAAAAGCAACTAAGTACATATAAACATTTCTCATTCATTATCTGGGGTTTCTGCTACTGGGTGACATATCATTAGTCCTAGTGTAAGGCAAGCTTTAAAAACGTAATTACTTAATCATGCAGTTAGTTTCCCATCAATCCTAGCAGCATTTGTTCTTAACTAGCTTTTAAGAACAAAATTAGGAGTAATTTGTAAACAAAAGTAATTGAAGAAAGGCAGATATTGCCAAGGTGTTGACAGCATTAACAGACATTATTGTTTCCCTAATACCACCACAGCACTGCAGTTAACAATAGGTAGCTGGCAAAAGACAGCGCTAGGGAATTAGGTGGTAAAATGAGCAAATGTAGCACCAGGCCAAGTGGTCCTTCGGTGGGCCCAGCAGGCATGGGACTTCAGGAGGTGCGCTGACTCCATGTTCCTAGACTGACTGGCATTATAATTCAATGACTTGCAGATTTATGATATGATTTAAGGTTTTTAGCATGACCATGAAAACTATTTTATTTTTTTCATACCCTCTTATAGATACTGAACCCAGTAATTTTTCTTGGAAAGGTGTAGATATATTCACACAAGCCACAGATGCATAGCTTTCAGCTGGTAAGAAGCACTTAGGCACATCTAGGCAGTGATGAAAGAGCTTTGTCTGTTTTTATTTCTGGTGACTTACTCTGGATTCAGTAAAGTTACAGTGAATATCACCATAGGGTCAGATATTGTCCTAGGACCTGAGAATTGGCAATGGTCAAAAACTAAAATCCATTTTCAAGGAAGTCATAATTTTTTTCTTTCTTTTCCTCTCCTTTTTTTCATTTCATCTTAATATTCAGAGGGCATATGCATTCACTAGAGAGAGAGAAAGACAGAGAAAGATACAGAGGGAGAAATCACCACCCAGTGAGTATAGTTTTGCCATAATTCCTTCTCCTTCATTTCACCATTCTTTTTGGGTTTGCAGCATGCACTCACAAGTGCCAGGCATGTTTTTCAAACTACTGGGACTGGGATTCAGATCATGGCCAGCCATGTGGAATCTGGTGCCCCTAATCACCAGACCACAGGGCTGGCCCTGGATCTTATAATTTTCTAGAGAGAAAAATGAAAACAAACATCATTAGAAATTCAAATATGTAATAGTCCCAACAGTTAGTGTCTAACTCTGCCTTTTGGGATTAGAGGCTTTACAAACCTTCTAACAGAAATCATGAAGAAATAAAAGTCTTGGAGTACAAATAGGATTGTGTCAGCTGTAGGAAAAATGAGGCTATTACTATTTCCACTTGATAAATGAAGCAACTGAGTCTGAAGTGAAGCAAATAACTGAAATTTGCACACATATAAAGTGGCAAAGTTGGGATTAAGACCCAGGTATTTATTTTTATTATCACTACTATTGCTGTAATAATAAGTCCAAATATCTTTCCAGGATTCACTAGAATTCAGCAAGAGTCTTGAATTCAGAATCAGATTACCCAAATTTATTTCTTCCTCTGAAGCTTTCTTCTGTGTGATTTTAACCACGTCATGGAAACTCTGAGATTTGGTGGCCTCATCTGTTAAAAACTGGGTTCTTGGAAACGTTGTCTCAATCTGCTGCTAAAGGAATCTGATGAAGTAGTAAAAGTAAAAGTGCTTTGTAATTTTATATCTAGAATTAAGGAATTACTACCATACATTTCAATTTATAGAAAATTTAGGAAAGGCAAAATGACCCGTGTTAGTAGAAATTAAAATATCGTCTCTGGTCTAGCTTCTGTGGTGCCACTGGTAGTTTACAAAACTGCAATGATGAGAGTCATGTGATTGACTACAGGTTCATATTCCAAGTCAACCCAAAACACACCAGATGTGTGTGCAGGCACCCAGGATCCTGACAAGCTAGCAGGCTGGGGGAGAGGATGATTCATGGTGTGGCCAGAGCCTGTTGAAGGTTTTCTATCTCACTCTTTCTCCCTCTTCCTGTGTACATGCACTCTATTATGAATAAAATAAATAATCTTAAAAAAATGTGTTAACTCTGAAGGATAAGAATTGTCTGGAAAAGAGCATGGGGAACTTTGAGGGTATTGGAGAGGTGTATCAACTGTCACTAAATAAATATATTTTTTCTGGCATGCTCAAGGCACTTGGCCTTTAGACTTATTGGGTAAAGTCTTCATAGTCAAAAGCAAGTCAATCAACAAGTTTCCATTGATCATCTAGTATGAACCCAGAACAGCAGTTAAAAATGTTAAGACAATTATCCAGGCCCCAAAGTAACTTTTATTGGTTTGTATAAATCATTTAGGCAGAAGGAGGCTTTTCTCTTTTAATTATCTGTAAAAATGAATCACTGTATTACCAGAACAGTCTACTTCTTTAAAAGATTGGGACCAGCAGTTAGTGTAATGGCTATGGCGCTGGACTCCCACATAGTCGACCGTGGTTCAAGTCCCGAACCCGGCGGCTTAAACTCACGCCGGGTGTGTGTGCATACGTGACCAAAATCCCGAGAGGAAAATGGAGGAGAAGGGATTGTGGCATGGCCATCCCCCCAGGGGGTGATTTCTTGCTTTCTACCTCTCTGTCTCTCTCTGTCTGTCTGGCGAGTGCCCTATAGCAAAAACCTCTCAAAAAACAAATAAAAAATAAAAAGAAAAAAAGAAAAAGATTAAATAAAAATTACTTGCAATAAATGTAAAAACTTTGACTTAGAAATTCTTTTTACAAACCTTCAGAACTTGAAAAAAAATGCATTAGTTTAGGTTTTAATTTGGTGAGGCTTGAGAAACTCTCCAATAATGAGAACTGCTCAACATTCAAAATAAAATACACACACACACACACACACACACACACACACACACACACACATTTTGTAGCTTTGTTGTCAAGAGAAAACAAAACAACAATAAACAAAACCTGGGATAACCTGCAATAACCAAAGTAAAATTCTGTGTATCTGTGGACCAAGTGGAGCTTTGGAGTGGGCCAAAGACTTACTGGTCCCCTATTTGACTCTGCATGTGCTATAAGATGGTCCGGGCAGCCTCTTGTCAAAAAGGAATTCACACTGACATTTCGGCCTCTTGTCTGAGCACTTTACTTTCCTCCATAGTTCTCATGATACTGGCAGAACTCAGTGTCCACAATAAGAAGACTTACTGGTGGCCAGTTCCATGGTCTAGCAGTTAAGGAAGTCAGATCCTACATGGTCAATTGTGTGGTTTGAATCCCAGCTGCACTGGCTTGAAAAATCCATTGGGAAAATATGTGTGTGTGCCTAAAACAGAATGGAAAAATGAAGAAGTGATAGACATAATGAAAAACTCAGCCTGGAGTGGAACCTGCTGGAGGATCTGCCTCACAGTTTACTTTCCTCTGTGGTTTTGCTGCAGGTCTTCACCTCTACTTCAGAACCAGAGGTAGATGGGGAGAAATGTAAATGCTGGGAGCTGATAATTAATTCTGCTCTGCTTCATGGTGGGGGAAGGAATACAGGCTTTGGAAGCAGAGAAACTTGAGTTTATGTCTAAACTCTGCTTCTGGAAGGCTAGTTAATCAACATAATAATTGCGAGTGCTTTGAATATATTATTTTATAAATCTTCATTTTTTTTTAGAGGTTTTTGCTATATGGTGGGTGCACTCTCCAGGAACACAGAGAGGGACAGAGAGACAGAAAGTGAGAAATCACCCCCCCAGGGGGATGGCCACGCCACAATATCTTCTCCTATATTCTCCTCTTGGGATCTTGGGCATGCACACACACACACACCCGGTGTGAGTTCAAGCCACGGGGTCCGGGACTCGAACAGCAGTCGACTATGTGGGAGTCTAGCAACATAGCCATTACTCTAACTGCTGGTCCCTATTTTAAAATCTTAAACCCAAGCCTAGAAACTCTTTCCTGGAATGTTTGAACTGCCAGCTTCTTCACTCAAACATCACCTTTATCACTTCTTCAGAGTAGACTACTTCCCCCAAGTCTTTTATTTTTTTAAGTAATGATTTTTACCTTAGAGTGCATGCATTCTCTGGTAAGTGAGAGACAGAGACAGTGAAAGGAAAAGTGAGAAGTCACTGTCAGGAAGGATGGCCAAGCCACAATCCCTTCTTCTCCAGTTTCATCCCAGAATCTTGGACACACATGCACACGAGCCCAGCGTGGGTTTCAAGTCACTGGAACCAGGACTCAAACCATAGTTGGTCACATGAGAGTTAATCAACATAACCTCTACACCATCTGCTGGACCCCACCAAGACGTTTTATTTTTTATTCATAGCAATGGCCTTGTATAAAGATTTTTTTTGTTTATGTAGTTATTGTCTACCTTCCTCACAAAGTCAAAGTTCAAGAGTGCAGAGGTCTTATCTGTCTTGCTATTCCTGGAACTTTGCATTTGTTCAACAACAGCAGAATAAATGAATGAACAGCATACATTTATTCCACAAATAAATGGAAAGATATCCTTGGAAGGAGAAACTATTATAATTATTTCCATTATATAAAAAAATAAGATTAAGGGAAGATATAAGGCAGCCCAAAGTCAGTTCCATAGCAGGTAAGGGAGTAGCAGGTATTTTCAGTAAAATAGTCTGCCTTACTTAAGAACTAGGCTCCCCAACTCTCTATTTTGTCACTTGAGAAAATGTGGATGCTATCTGAATGTTGAGACTGTCAGAAGGACTAAAGACAATGTGTACAAAGTTTGTGATACATGCTCTTCAGTCAACAAATAGTAAACATCATCTCACTAGGGGTCTCATGTGCAGGGTATAAAACTGTTCATTCTTAGAATAATGTTTGTAACTTCTAATCACACTCTTCCTCCAAACTGGGATTTCACCTGTTTGTGTAGTTTGGGCTTAACTTACATGAAGTTAAGTAGAAAGGAAAATAATTGAGCATTTATTGTTGACTGTGTGTCACATACATATGCGTATTACATTTTCAAAATGTTTTTTATGAAATAATCACATTCAATAGTTATGGACATTTAGCTTCAAAGAGGTAAAGTGACATGTACATACATAGAAAATAATACAAGTGGGCCTGTGTAGTCCAAACACATTGCACATGGCTACCTCACCAATCTGGGTGCTTTTTGAGGACAGAGATCATGCATTCAAGTTGTTAGTGCATCTCCAAGATTCACCACCATCTTACACAAAGAATATAGCCTTGTATATTTATACATATGTCTTCAGTTAATTTTGGCCAAATGAATGAAAAAAGTCATGAAGTACAATGGTATTTCTAATGTGTTCAGAAATATAAGTTCCTACACTAAATCTCAGCAATATGATAATGGGATACAATGCAAAACTTTAGAAAACCCATTAAGAGAGCTGCATCCGGGTGATACATAGATGTGGTTTCTTCATTTCTGTCCAGGGAATATACTATTCAGAGAGCAAAGGGACCAGTTTCAAAGTTTTGTCCTCCAACATAAGAGCAAACAATGGCTACTAAACTTTCAGGGTCTTGGTACCTTTAGGAGACTAACTTAAAAATCAGTCTACCAAAATGTATTGTACTGAGCAAGAAACTATGGAGTATAATACTAATATTTTTTATTTGTGTGAGGCTTATATTTATGAAGGATTTTCAAATATGTTCTTTCTTTTTAATTCTTAATAGAACTCTTTGAATTTGACTCATTTTCCTTGAGGGTATGGAGATTCATAAACTGTTAAGCTTTCACTGGATTACACAGTTAACATCAGAGCTTAGGCTGAACTAGTTTAATTTCTAGTTAAAACAAAAGCCATTCTCTGAGATCAACAGGGTCTTCAAGTTACAAGGCATCTTGGAGTACTAAATGGGTGGAAGTGTCATGCAGATATTTTTCTCAAAACAAACAAAAAACATTACATGGAAGAAATTGTATTTCGTCTAGTTTTAACTCTGAGTTAAAAAGGCTCTGATATAGCCTATAAGATATAGGCTCTGAATTCCAGCAGTCCATGACTTAGTGGAGGTGACATTGCAATGTTTAAAAAGGCTATATGGGGCCAGTAAGTGGCATGGTGGTTAAAACTGCGGACTCCCATGTGGCTGCCTGTGGTTAGAGTCCTGGACCTGGTGACTTGCTTTCTCTCTCTTTCTCTCTCTTTATCTCCCTCCCTCTCTCTTTCTTTCTCTGGTGAGTGTATGTGCCCTAAATAAAATTTTAAAATAATAATAATAAATAAATAATTCTTAAAAATGACTATATAAAAAAGAATAAGGAAAAGATTAGAAAAAGGGACACACCCAACTGCAGTGGCAGGGGCTGCTAAGAAGATGTTCTTCATAGGTTAGGACTGCTGAAGATGCCAGGTTCATTTTTTGGATCAACCCAAAGGCTGGCTGTGGTGACCCATGCCTACAATCTCAGCAATTTGAGGAGATCCATGCTTGAGGCTCATGTGAGTGATACAGTGAGACCTCAAAAAAGCTGGGTATAGTGGCATGCCTATAGTCCCAGCTGGAAAACTGAAGACAAGGAGTCACAACATGTTTTAAGATCCTGGTTTAGAAAGAAGGAAGGGAGAGAGGAAATAAAAAAGAAAAGGAAATGAATTGAAGCAGCAAGTGTAGAGTGATGAATATAGTCTTTCAGAAAGAATGTGTTTAGGTTGTGCTATTTGATAAAACTTGGCAACTGGAAGGATGGTAAATTCAAACTGTTACATTTTGTATGTCTTAGATAATTACCAATATAGAGAATAGCTCTTATAAAGGGCAAATGCTTCCATGATGTCATGTTGTCATAGAATATAATAATTTCCTTTAGGCAAGGGTAAAACCTGGATTAGGCAAAAATGATGAATGCAGACTGCAATGAATTAAGTTAAAGCTGATGCTAGTATATCCTAATAAAAATGGTTAGGTGGGCTTTGATTTTGGGTGAGGAATCTGAGTTTCTGATAGAAAGCTATAACACTTTGATCATTTTGAAGGCAGAAACCATTTTTCAAAGGACACTCTATTTCTAATATCCATTAAAAAAATTTCTCAAGGGCTTGTACTCTTACTAGAGAGAGGTGGTTGGGGTTAGGCATGGTGGTTAAAAAGCATTCCCCTCCATGGGGAATAGCCATTTTATAATTCTTTCTCCCCCATCTCTTCACCCTTTCTGGATTTGGGGCATACACACCCATGTGTCTGGTGTGTTTCTCAAGTTGTGAGACATGAGAATTGAACCACAAGGTTAGCCATGTGGCATCTAGCAGCCTTAACCCCCCCACACCACAAACTTAATATCCAGTTTTTACATCTTGGACTTCTATCCATTTACCTGGCACATGTTGGGACTAAGTAAATATGGGTAAATTTTTGGAATGAATGAATGATTGACTTAATTATTATATTTGTTACTTCACCTGCAATAACAACAAAAATAGTTGAAATCAACATAGATGGTTCCAAATACCTGTGGATTACCCAACATCATCTTGTTCTGTTTTAATTGGAATCTGTATACTCAGGCAAGCTGTTTGCTTTAAGTCAGATTTTCTGATCTTTTGTGGGAAGATAGAGAAGCAGAAACCAGTGCTTATATTCTTAAATGTAGCTAAGGACAATGTGTGGACAAAATAAAATTTTCCACAGGGAATTCTTTTGTTTGTTTTGTGCTTGTTTCTAGAAAAATATCTGCAAGACACTTGCACCCATTCAGGACTCCAAGATGCCTTACAACTTGCAGACCCTCTTGATCTCGAAGGATGGCTCTTGTTTAAAAATTGCGCAATGTAAATGGTATCTGGCATTTAATGAAAAGCACTCAAATTGCTATATGGTGCCACAGATTCACTGCTGAACATGTCATGAGGCAACATTTTATAGGCGTTGTAAAATCTTTTTACCACACACAGCTGCATTACCCAAAATTACTCAAATCTGCAGGGCATCTGAAATTCACTCTGTAACAGTAATAGGCTTTGCTGCTTAAAAAGTGATTATGACTAATGCACAAAAACAATTATCACTACATAGACTCAATTGCCAAGAATTAAGATAGATATATATATAACTGGAATTTGAGCAATCACCAGGAAAAACTAAGTATTTTCAAAATTTACAGGATTATGAAGCAGAACTAGGAAAAAAAGTTTGACCCATTAGTCTGTACAAGGAAGATTTTATTGGCAGTAGTTTTACAATCCCCAAATTGTTGTTAGTCCAATAGTTTTAAATACACAATTCTGGAAACTATTAATGAGTCAAATGACCCTACAGGGTTGGCCCTACAGCAAGAGGACAGACAACAAAGGTATTGGAGAGACTAGGAATGGAATCTAACAGAGCTGGTTTCTAGTCATGATTTGGCCCTAGGCATTGTGTTTATCTCTCTGGGCCTTTCTTTTCTCTTCCATATAAAGAGAACATTTGGGTGTGGTGCTGTTGGTAGCTTACCAGGCCGGGGAACTGGAAGCTACATGCCAACAGTAGTTCAAGTGTCTGGCCCAGTGGGCCCAAAAACATTCAGGGCACGCGCTTGCCCAGGATCCTGGCAGGCAGAAGATCTGGGGGAAGGAGCAGCTCATGGTATGACCAAGCCCTGTGTGTACTGTATTAGGGTGGGGGTTGCTTCTCTCTCTCTGTCTGTCTCTTTCTCTCTTTCATTTGTGTGTACATGGTTTGTATCACTAACTAAAAAACAAACAAACAAGCAAACAAGCAAGACAAAATACACACACATGCGTGCACACACACACACACACACACACGTGTGTGCTTTTTGTTATGCATTCTTGGGGCCTTTTCCTGCCCTAACCTGGCATGATTTGATCTTAAATGATTTAAGTTAGAAAAAGTTTGCTGCCTTTGTCCTCGTCCTACTCAGAGGAAGCATGAGAGAAGGCTTATGAAAGAGATGGAATTATGCTGTGCATTAAAGTGTTTCATGGAAAAAAAGGTAATTTAGACCATTTCTGATAGAACGAATAATCTTATAAAAAACAGCATGGTGGGAAAATACAGAGGCGATTCAAAAAAAGGTCAGGAAAGATATACTGAGATCTGAAAAAATCTTAAGAGTTAATGATTTTTACTTCTATAAATGTGACAAAGAGTTTTTGGGTACCCAAGAGAGTCCACATTGTCTCACCCTACCCAGTCTCACAATCAGTCTATATGCTCTAAGAATGAAGTGTGAGAAGTGATGTGTGCCGTTTTAGTGCCTGGTACATAAAACCCGACCCCAGTACTCCGTATTCTTTTCTCTTTGCTGATGAAATGAAGATGACTGGTCAGCAGGTGGTGTGGTGGTTAAGGCACTGGACTCCCATATGACTAACCATGGTTGAATCCTGGACCTCTCAGCTTGCTTTCTCTCTCATGAGCTCATGTGCCTCACAGCAAAAATTTAAAATAATAATAAATAATTAAAAATAAAAAGAAATGAAGATTACGTTAACTAAAGTCCCCAAGTGATGAAAGAATACCCCCACTGGTGCAATGGTTACATTGCTGGACTCCCATGTAGTCAACTGCAGTTTGAGTCCTGGGCCCAATAGCTTAAAACTGATACAGAGCATGTATGTATGTATGCTCAAAACCCTAAGAGGAGAATGGAGGAGAAGGGATTGCAAAGTGGTCAACCTCCCAGGGAGTGATTTTCTCACTTTATGTCTCTCTGTCTCTCCAGTGAACATACATACCCTCTAGCAAAAATCTCTCTCTCTCTCTAAAAAAAAAATAAAAGCCCCATCACACTGTGTTTCTGAATGAATACAAGGAGCAGATCTATCTTCCCAACCCAAACACCTGAGGACTGTTAGGTGAGCAAGATTTGAACATTACATACTAGTAGAGTAGTTAATGACATGTGAACTGACAGTGTAGTCAACTATCATTGTTCGCTACCTAGAGAGGAATTGCTGTGATGTGTTGGTAACAGAGGCAAAGTCCATGAGATAATAGGATAAAGAAAAATGGCTAACAATGAAAAATAATAAACATGGCCTACATTTTCATGAATTTGATCAGTGAAAGGACAGAAATTGAAGGATGACCAGAGGTAAGGAAAGGAAGTATCTAAGCAAGTTGAGTATGCTGTTGAGAGGCTAAGGTCTATGAGTTACGGGTGTGGGCTCAGACAAAATGAATTTGTTTCCTGTATCCAGACTTATTAGATGTGTGACCTGACATAGGAAGGCTTGATACAAATTTTGTCATTTTATCTTTATAATGACTCTATGAGGCAGATACTCTTACTAAACTTACTTTAGAGATGAGGAAACAAAAGGTTTGGGGAATCTTTTCCCAGTATCTAAAGTGATTTATGGTAAATGGTAGAGTTGCAAATTAAACCCAAGTCTATCTGACCCTAAAATCATATAGAATGTGCTTGAATAGGAATGAAGTTGCTCAGTTCCAGGAACTAACAAGACACCCTCAAGAGCAGGCATGTGCTGAAAGCTCAGAAGACCCAACTGTTCTAAAGTTGAGTTGGTCTGTGAAATCTGGGAACACTGACAGGAAGGAATGATAGTCAGAAGCCTCTGAGCACAAAGCAGCATTGTCACTTTGATCATTGGGCCCATCACCGTCCCATACCACATGAAGTGAAACTAATGTCACTTGCCACAGAGATCCAGAAATAACTACAAGAGACCAAAAGAACAAATCCTCCCTAACACATCTCTGCTCTTAAAAGTCAACTGCAGATAAATCACTGTTGCATTTTATTGTGTTTTACTAATTTCTGCCTTAACATAGAAAATGAAAATCTCTTATGGGCTATAACTTGGTGGACTTAATGGACTCTGGTTGGACGATTTGATTAGATCTTTTTTGCGGCTTCCATTGCTTTTGTGATCCTTGCCAAGTCAAAGACATGTGATTTCATTAACTGTGGACAAGACAGTTTGCTAGGAAATTGAAATCTGGGGAAACCTAAGATATGGCCTCTATACTCAAGAAATCCCTGACTTAGTAGAGAAGGCATATAAGTAAAAGATTATTTAGGAATGGTATAACGGTAAGGAGCATGAGCCTAGAAACAGGCAATGTGGGTTTGACTTCTTCCTCTGTCAGTCACTATCTACGTGAAGTTGGGCAATTGATCTTAACTCTCTGTACATCAGTTCTCTCACCTAACAAGTGGGATATTGCTTCATAGTGTTGTATAAATAATTAAATGAGCTAATATACTTGAAGTAGCTATTGTTTTTTTTTCTTTTTTATGACAGCCCAATGTGCATACAAATTAAACACATTTGAACAATTGGCTTTGTCACTGTAGGCTTCCTGTTGGAGGTGATAACTGAGTTGAGCATTAAAGATTTCGTAGTCATTAACCAGGAAGTCGAAGTTGTGAAGGCTTTTTAGGCAGAAGGCTGCATGTACATAGAAAATGTGAAAGAGCCCTGAAATATTAGGGAAACTCCAGAACTCTTTATATGATCAGAGAATAGTGTATCTGAAGCAGGTGAAATAGATGAGGCTGGAAGCAGGCAGGAGCCCCTCACAAGTAGCCTATTCGTCAGGATCAGGGTTCAGATTCCTTCCTAGCATCAAGAAGAGACACTGACAGCCTAAGCAGGACAGTGAGAGATGGGTGCCAGTGGATTGATACTGACTGAACTGCAACTGTCTGAGGCAAGGGCATTTTATGAAGATGGCTCGAGTGTGTGTTAACTCATAGATACCTTCTTTCATATACCCTCTCTGTATGTGCAGCTAATAAAACTAGAAATAATCAACACCACACCTGAACAAAAAGTGAAGCCCTCTGTGTTTGGTTAGCCTTCTTAGAGTTCTGCCCTTTCTTTCAGACTCATAAAAACTAAGAACAGAAACGAGTTTCTGTCCATGCCTGCCCTGATGGTTTCATGTGGGTAGAACACTGAATTCTGAGCAATAGAATTACTAAGAAAGCAAAAGTCTAAATCTTTATCCTGGTGATGCTCTGTTCTAAATGGAGAAAAGAAAAACATAAATATAGTCATACATAAAAACATATGTGAAAACTGGTTCCTAAGCATCTATAGCAGTGTCTCTTCAGAGTGTGGTCTGCTGGATTTAGCACTGGAATTACCTGGAACGCCTGTTTAAAATGTAGGTGCAGAGACAGCCCTGTGGCCCAGTAGTTACGGGAGCCAAATCTGACAGGACTGATCATGCAGTTTAAATCTCATCCCTGAGGACTTAAAAAGTCAGCTGGTACATGTGCCTGCCCAAAATTTTGACAGGGGTTTTAGAGAACTCTCATGTTTCTAATAGGCCACTCAAATCTCTAAACTTGATGGATCAAGGTTAACCAATACAGATAAAAAAAAAATAACCAATGATTAATTTGAATGGTAATGAACTTCAATATATTTTGTGTAACCATAATGTTTGAAAGAAGAATCCACATTTTATGAATGGTACCCATTTAAGGATAGTCCATTTACCTTTTTACTCTATTTATTTATTTATTTATTTATTTTTGGAGAGGTTTTTGCTATAGGGCATATGTGCTCACCAGAAATAAAGAGAGAGACAGACAGAAAGCAAGAAATCACCCCCCAGGGGTGATGGCCATGCAGCAAACCCTACTTCTCCATTCTCCTCTCAGGATCTTGGGTACGCATGCACTTGCAACCAGCATCCTATGTGAGTTTAAGCCACCGGGTCCAGAACTTGAACTGCAGTCGACTACATGGGAGTTCAGTTGACATAGCCATTACACTATCTGCTCGTCCCTTTGGTCAATATTTTTGAGCCACTCTTCCTTCAAGCCTCAGATGATGAGAATTAACCTAAACAATTTAATTTCACATCAATTAATGTTTTCCTTTACTTTGTTCTGACAAAGAAAAAGCCTACTTTTAAAAAATTTTAATAAAAAGACTCTTCAGGACAATCTATATAAATTACTGAAGAGAAAAAAAAATCATATTATAATTAGGCTAACTCTGTTTCCTCACTTTTCCCTCTGGCCATCTCTTTCCCAAATAGATCATTTTGTAAAAAGTAGCAGTTATTCAAAACAAAATATTCTGGTGTATCTTATAGCCAAATTCAATGGATCAACAAGCCACAGTGATAGGAGACCACTTCAAATTGATCATTTTTTCCTGAAAGAAAATGTAGCTTGAGCAGCTCTGTTGATCATTTTCAATGTTAACGGTAATATGCTTCTTTATTATTGAGATATTTGTGATTAATGGTGTGAAGCTATTTAAATTTGCAGGTCATTAATTTCAGCTGTTTTTTATCGTTAGGAAACATAATTCAGAAGAAACTTAAATCTTTTCCAAGATGAACATATGAAACCATACCAGAGTGCTACCAAGCACAGAAGACCCCTTCCTTAGATTTGGGGTTCTTCCAAAACGAAGTCCTTAAAAGGAGATTTCCACTGTGTAATTTCTTGGTTGCATAAAGATTTGTAAAAACAACAGAAAAAGAACTCTTCTAATTCCTTCGTTTAACTGGGTATCAGAATATGATTGGTCCCATTGTGGTCACAATGATTAATATATAAAGGCTACATTTATTATCCATGTAAAGAAGGTCATATGACCAAAGAGTTTTTTTTCCCTTCCGTGGGTGAATCAACACTGTGGTAATGTTCATATTTTATAACAGGAAATAGAAAGTTAATTGACAGTTATTTAGAGCCATCAAAATCCTTTTCCAAAAAAACCTTTTTAGACAATGAAGAATTATTTCATGTCAGATTAGTAATATCATAGAAAATAATTTACTAGGCCTTATTTCCATATTGGTTGCTGAGCCAACAGACTACTGGCGCTAATTGTTTACTTAAACTCAGTCATTGCAATGCTAAGTCTAAATGTTCTCCATAGTTTCAGACTGTCTTTAGTCTTTTACTTCCCTGAACCGATGGGCATGAGGGGTTGGTTACACAGGACATCCGCTTTATGTTTTTTCATTTTCTCTAAAAAGATCTTAATGTTATATAAAGTCAGGGGTTTTATTTTCATTTTTGTTCTCTTTTACATAACCCTGCCTTTATCCATGGTTATGGATGTGGAAAGAGCTACATTTATAGAACCATGCTTATCTATAGTCTCTTTGACTTATTCATTCAAAATAAAATTAAAGAACCACAGTTTTTTTGTTACCAGATACCAAACTGGTAAAGTATTAATATTAAGAATACACTATTATCTGCAAGTAATGTGTGTGTCAAGATGACCTAGGTCATCTTGATATGTTAAGAGTAACATATCTTACTTTGTAATGATCACTTAATGAACTGGTCTAAATTTTATAATTGAAAGTATTTTACTAATCAGGATATAATATACATATCTATAGAATTATGGTGACTTAAGAAACCTCATTTCCTTGATTAACAATAAGAATAAAATACATAAGTGAAGATACCTAAAACTGCAGAAAGAAAGAAGAAGAATTCACAGAGTGAGACGATGGAAGGAAATGCTTGATCAGGCATTCTTCATGGCTCTTACGAGATCACTTAGCTAAGTTCTGGGACATCCAGAACTGTATGGCTGACTTATTCTTGAATTTGTGCCAAGTGTATGTGCAGGACTGCACCTGTTTCTATCTCACAAGAAAACCTCTGACAGTTAGGAAAAAAGGAAAGAAGAAAGAAAAAGGAAGAAAGAGAAAGAGAAAGAAAGAAGAAAGGAAGAGAGAAATAAAGAGAAAGAACAGAGAGGGAACCAGCAGTTAGCGTAATGGCTATGTCGCTGGACTCCCACATAGTCGACCGTGGTTTGCGTCCTGGACCCGGTGGCTTAAAACTCACACTGGGCGCGTGTGTGTGTGTGCCCAAGATACTGAGAGGAGAATGGAGGAGAAGGGATTGCGGCGTGACCATCCCTCCTGGGGGGTGATTTCTCACTTTTTGTCTCTATGTCTCTGTCTGTCTGGCGAGCGCACGCACCCTATAGAAAAAAAAACCTCTCCAAAAAAAAAAAAAAAGAACAGAGAGAGAGAGAAGGAAGGAAAGAAGGTAAAAAGAAAGAGAAAGAAAGGAGGAAGAAAGAAGAAAGAAAGAAAGAAAGAAAGAAAGAAAGAAAGAAAGAAAGAAAGAAAGAAAGAAAGAAAGGAGAGAGATAAAGAGAAAGAAGAAAGAAAAACAGAGAGTGAGAGAGAGGGAGAGAGAAGGAAGGAAGGAAGAGAAAAAGAGAAAGAAAGGAAGGAAGGAGGAAGAAAGAAAGAAAGAAGAAAGAAAGAGAAAGAAAGAAAAGAAGGAAAAGGAAGGAAGGAAGGAAGGAAGGAAGGAAGGAAGGAAGGAAGGAAGGAAGGAAGGAAGGAAGGAGAAAGAAAGAGAGAGAGAGAAAGAAAGAAAGAAAGAATAAAGAAGGAAAGAAAACCAGCTCAGAGGAATCAGATGCCTAGATATATCACATTGGGCATCAAGAGAATGATTGGACAGTACCATGAACTCCCTGCAAAAGAAACTTGACTGATCAACTACTGCTACATTGTAAACCATCCAAACTTAGTGCCTTAAAACAATTGTTTTTGGCTAGCTTGTGGCCTTATGGTTAAGTGATCAGGATCCTATAAAACCTACCATAAGGTTTGGGTCCTGGACCTAGCAGTTTGAGAAATTTGCTGGGCACATGTGTGTGATGCCCAAAAATCCTAAAAGGAGGTAGAAAAGGAGAAGGAATTTTGACATGACTATGTCCCATGGGGGATGCTTTCTCCCTTTCTCTTTTTTTTTCTCTCTCTGGTGGGCTCATGCACTCTCTGGCAAAAACTAACAACAACAATAACCATTTGTTAATATCTCTCACAGTTCTATACATTTGCTTACATGGGAAGTTCTTGCTTGTAGAATCATGAAATTGCAGTTGGATGTTGGCTGACACTACAGTCATCTCAAATCTTGACTCAACTAGTCATGGCTAGCAGTTGATGCTGGCTGTTGACCAGAAACTCTGTGTTTTCCATATCATCCCTCCATGCAGGTTAGGGTTCACATTGTGTGGTGGCTGGGATTCTAAAGATAGAATTCCGAGAAAGACTTTCCCAAGAGGTCCAGGTGAAAACCATAACAAATGTATGACCTAGGATCTGGAGACTCATGTCATCACCTGTGCCTCCCCATATTGGTCAAGCAAGTCACTAAGTGTAGCCTTGATTCAATGGAGAGGGGGAGA
>NW_006208319.1:1538365-1539508 GCF_000334495.1 Tupaia belangeri chinensis
TCCATCTTTTGGCACACTGTTTGGCACTCTCTTCAGGGAGGGCATCCCTTGGCTATCCCCTCTAATTATCACCCATCATGCTCCACTCACTTATTACTGTTTTTTTTTTTCTATGTGAATGAATGTTACCCTGTTCATCTATCTGCTTTCTGATTTTTAGCTGTCAGTTTCTCCCCAACATCCTATTAGCCCCACTGGAACTGGACTTTTACCTCATTTCCATATCTCCAGGACCAGAAACAGTGTCTGGCATATAATGATCTTCAATTCATATTTGTTGACTAGATGAACCAAGTTATATCATGTCCAAGATTTATTTTTAATTAGTTATAAATTACTTAAATATCCTAAAAATTATGTGAAGTCTTTGTAATTCACTTAGCATCCAATTCTAACTAAAACCATCCACACCTTTCACAATTATTTTTTAAATTTTATTTTTTTATTTTTTTACAATTTATTTGCATTCATTCACTTTACATCATTACAGCATACAAAATGAGATTTTCCATCCAGAGTACACTGTATATTGTCTCAATCAAGCACATCAACAAACATGTTATTATTAGCAAATGATCTTCCATTTCTTGTTTTCTGTATGTTTTGCTTTTTCTCCCCCATCCTTGGTTCCCTCTCTCTTACCCTCTGCCACCTCCTGTTCTCCTCCCACAATGTCTCTGTTATCTATGTATTAAAATTTATTTATTTACATTCATTCATTATACATCATTACAGCATACAAAATGAGACTTCCCATTCAAAATACACTGTATATTGGCTCGATCAAGCACATCAACATATGTGTTATCATCAACAAATAATTTTCCATTTCTTGTTTCCTGTACATTTTGCTTTTTTTTGCCATCTTTGATTCCGTATCTCTCACCCTCTGCCATGTCCCACCCTCTTCCCACACTGTCTCTGATATTCATGATTGCTTTCTATGACTTTTCTCCCCATTTTATTGATTTGCTAGTGAATTTAATTAATCTAAATATTTCCAATAGCAAGTGCAGCTGATATATACATATCCATGAACACAACTCTGACTTTAGGCATAAAACTCAGTGAGTAGAATGAACATACTATAAAGTAGCACCTAGCTGGGGCTATATAGCTTACTGCAGTCATCAAATATGCATT
>NW_006208319.1:1540261-1559782 GCF_000334495.1 Tupaia belangeri chinensis
CTTTTTTCCTCTTGCCAATATTAGTATCTTTTTTTTTTTTTTTAGAGGGCTTTGCTATAGGGAGAGTGTGCTTGCCAGAAAGACAGAGAGAGATAGAGAGACAGAAAGCAAGAAATCACCCCCCAGCGGGGATGGCCACACTGCAATCCCTTCTCCTCCATTCTCCTCTCAGGATCTTGGGAACGCATGTGCATGTGCCCAGTATGAGTTTTAAGTTGCCAGGTCTGGGACTTGAACCTCAGTCGACTACGTGGAAGTCCAACGACATAGTCATTACACTAACTGCTGGTCCTGCCAATCTTAGTATGTTGTCTTTGTCTGTGGTTTTGATCTGTCTGGCTATAATGTGTGTTGGAGAAGATCTTCTTGGGTTAATTATATTTGGGTTCCTTTGTATTTCTTGGTACTGGATCTTTGAGTGCCTCTCTAGGTTTGGAAAGTTTTCTTGCAGGATTTCATGGAATAGATTATCAGTGCCCTAATGAGTATCTTCGTAGGACCAGCAGTTAGTGTAATGGCTACGTCGCTGGACTCCCACGTAGTTGACTGCAGTTCACATCCCAGACCCGGTCGCTTAAACTCACGCTGGGCACGTGTGCTTGTGCACCCAAGATCCCGAGAGGAGAATGGAGGAGAAGGTATTGCGGCGTAGCCATCCACCCTGGGGGATGCTTTCTGTCTCTCTGTCTCTCTCTCTGTGTGGCGAGCACACACACCCTGTAGCAAAAACCTCCTCCCCCCAAAAAATAAAAATAAAAAAATGAGTCTCTTCGCCTTCTGGGATGCCAATTATCCAGATGTTTGGATGTTTGATGGTATCTAGTATTTCTCGTATATTGTTCTCAAATTTTGGGGCAATTTTCTCAGTCTTCGTGGTGGATTTTTCTAGGTCAGCAATTTTCTCTTCTACGTCTGAGATTCTATTTTCTGTATGATCTAGTCTGCTTTTAATACTTTCAAGAGAGATTTTGACTTCCTGTATTAATAGTCTTCATCTCTAACAGTTCCATTTGATTCTTTTGTAAAGTGTGTAATTCGTCTTTTAGATCTTACAAGAGTTTCCTTACCTCCTGGAACTTGTCATTTCCTTTCTCCTTTCTCTTTTCAGTTCATTGTCTCTTTTTTCTTCCATCTGTTAGCTTCGCCATTTTGATATTCTAAATTCTTTATCAGACATTTCCATGATTTACATTGAACTGTCTGTGGATGAAGAAGAGTTACTCTTTTCCCTTAGAAGAGAGGCATTTTCTTGCTTTCCCATATTTCTTGGGATTCTGTGGTGATTTCTAGCCATCTGATAGAAAGTATGTTTCTTCCCAACCTTGAAGTTCAATCTGAGTGTCCAGGAGCATGCAAAAAGGAAACAGAGAGAGAGAGGGAAATAACAGCAACAAAAATAACCAAGAAACAGACAAAAAGAGAAGGAAAAAACTCTTAAAAAACTAAAAAAAATTTTTTTTTTTTTTTTAGAAAGCAAAAATTAGAAAACTGTATGGC
The DNA here is from genome assembly GCF_000334495.1 of Tupaia belangeri chinensis. Classification (NCBI taxonomy): domain Eukaryota; kingdom Metazoa; phylum Chordata; class Mammalia; order Scandentia; family Tupaiidae; genus Tupaia; species Tupaia belangeri. The sequence continues at coordinate 1,541,759 of NW_006208319.1, forward strand.
GTGCTTGTGTGCCGCGTGAAATCGCTAGTTCTCTGTAGCCATGAAGGTGTTTTCTGAGGCCTGCTCCCTTGCCTCTCCTGGGTTGGAAGAGGGAGAGGGGATTATTAACAAGATAAAGGGAAAGGAGGGGCTGAAAGCCAAGAAACTGCTTTACCTTAAAACATTTTAAAAACAGAATAATTACCAAAAAAGAGAAGACAGAGACAGAGACAGAGACAGAGGTAGAGAGAGACAACGGCAGAGACAGGAGGCTTGAAAGTCTGCCTACCAGGCAAGTTTGTGGGCTGGAGGCTGAATTACCAGTGGAAAATCTTCATTTCTCCTATTCCCTGAAATCACTAGTTCTCAGGAGCCATGAAGGTTTCTTCTCTCAAAATTAATTTTTTCTACCATTTTCTGGTTCCCATATTTTTTTCTTGTTCAACATGTAGTGTTTATCTTAAAATTTAAATGATAGCCTCCTTAAACAAGTTATGCTTTCCTTAGAAACTGAGATTTTTCTCTCTACACCTTTCTGGAATGCTATTTCTTCCTTTATTCTTCAAACTAGGTATCTTTCACACCGAAACAATTATTTCATATATCTGTTCATTTGGGAAGATTTACTGCTTGTTCTGTGGGCTTCCCTACTTCTCATTTTCCAGCCCCTTATTGATTAGACCTTCCGTTGCCAACAGCAGTGCAGTGAAGGAAGTGCTCTCTTTCTGATTCAACTGAGTTCTTTGGAGCATAGGTGTAGTCAGTTATGTCTAGAGTGTTAGTGTCATGTCCAGTACCTGGTACATAGCCAGACTCCATAAGCACTTGTCAAATGGATTAAAATTAAACTGAAGCAAAGAGAAAAAAAAAGAAACAGTAGGGAATTAGTGATATTGTCAGAAGACAAATAACACATTGATTCCTTTTCTTAACATGTTATAATTTTTTTTCATGGAGGCCCAATAATATATGCTTTTAAAAGAAATGTCTCCATTGTCTAATTTGTTCAAAAAAGAAATTAAAACTAGAGTTAGTTGTATAGTAGGCATGAAATTAGGCATTTTCTAACACCTTTTCTGCCATACCCATTATTCCTCCTCCTGTTCATTTGCATTTTTCTTGCTCAGTCTATGAGGTGCAGGTGCAAAAAGTAGCACCAGGTGCATTTTATAGAATGGTCTTTCTGACAAAAGGAGCTTTCCATCTGTGTATGTCTCTGTGTGTAAATTTGTATCCTTTTTATATCTACTTAAGTACATCTACATTTATGAAATTATAGCTTTTGTATGAGTGTGTGGGTTTTTGCTATTTTTGGTAGACATATAGAAACTAGATTGGTATTCATATCCAATACATGGAATTAAGTTATCAAAAGGAGAAATCTTTAAAGGAGACAGATTAGTACCACATTTTAAGGAATCAAGTATATATGAATAAAACACTTCCCAAAACATTGATAATGGGTGTTTTCCTCCCTTTTAAAAAAGAGAATGAAGGGACCAGCAGATGATCTAGTGGTTATGCTGCTGAACTCCCACATGGCCAAATATGGTTTGAATCCTGGACCTGATGGCTTGAAATTCATTCCAGGTACATTTATATGCATGTGTGCCTAAGATTCCAGGAGAATGGAGAGAAGGGATTGTGGCATGGTCACGCCCCGTGGGGGATGATTTCTCACTTTCCCTCTTACTGTCTCTGACTCTCTCTCTTTCTGGTGAGTGCACACACAGTAAGCAAAAATATCTAAAAAGAGGGGGAGAGAGAGAAAAAAAGAGAGAGAGGAGAGAGAGAGAGAGGAGAGAGAGAATGAAAATAAGAACAGTTTTCTAGCAAACTAGCTAAGGCTTATTGTGTTCACTACATACAGAGAGAAATTTATAACAGCACCTAAGCAGCCTTAAGTTTAGGACCATCATTCAGCACTCTATTAACCATCCTGTTATAGGGTCCCTTCGAAAAGCCCCTATAATTGAAGCTTTCCAAGTGGGAAAAACCACACAAATCAAAATAACAAGTTTAGCTCTGCCACAATGTTTGCAATTATTGCAAGGATTACTGGATATTTTGCAATGTGGATTGATCAATAATTGTAAGATACACTTTTGGGAAAGTCTGAAAGATTTGGGTCAGTTCATGGTGAGGGATGCTGGATAATTTAAGTCAATAGAAAGGCAAACAAAACAAACTAGTAGTAGAAATTGTGCTTTTTGGTCTAAGATTACCTATGAAGTGGAAGTGACTGTTTAGGAAATACATCTCTGCTCTCTGTATGTGTTTTTCTTCATTGAAAGGATGAGACCGGTGCCAAAATTTTTAAATAGCACAGTGGTGGAGTTTTAATGTGTACTACAGAAGTGTCAGACTGAATCTGGCACTAATTCTTTCACTTTCAGAAAGCACAGATACTCCCCCTCCACATGCCCCCACTTCCATCAGTGCATGTCTATTAGAGGCCAAGACAGATGTACCACATTTAACTGCTCTTCAGCTGTATGGCTCATTCTGTAATCTAATGCCAACTTCCATAAAATTCAAGCTGTAGCAAGTAACCTTGCACAATAGGTCATTCACACAGCTTTGTCCCTTTGAGTTTATGGGAAACAGCAGGAAAGTCAGTAGAGCACATCCAGGCTTGGTATAGACTATCAAATCACTCTCCTTGGATAATGATAGGCCCTTGATAGGCATTTGTGCAAGCCAGTTCTTAGATCAGCCAGACAAAAACAGCTTCTAATATAATAAATTTTCTCGCGTCTAATTTTTTTTCATGTTTAACACCAATGAGAAATGTTTTCCCCTGCATTTTAAACATTTTATCTGTGCTTCAGTTTTGTTATTTATCATAGGTTTCCTTATATTTTAAATACTCATACATCTTTCCAATTCCCCTACTAGACTGAAAGCACTCAGAGGGTTAGGTCTTTGCCTCATTCAACTTTTGGAAGGACAAAACGCACAGTGAGGATATTCCAAATTCATGTGAATGAATAGCTGCTTTTGAAAGATGGCATAACACAGATTCACTTTTGGATGTGGAAAGCAAAAATACAATAAGCTCAGATCTGAAGTTATAATATATTGAGAGGGTTGTTTAATTTTGTGATCAATGACTAACTTAAAACGTCTAAGAAGCCAGAGTTTGGGCACTCAGTGGCACGTGTCTGTAGTTACAGCCACTCAAGAGACTGAATCAGGAGGATATCAAGTTCAAGGCCAGGCTAGGCATTTTGGTAAGGAAATGTCTTTGCAACAAAACACAAAACAAAGACATGGGAGCCAACAGGGGAGACCTCAGGGATTCTCCAGGAAATTCTAGCATGCTGGGAGCTCTCCCTGGTGCTGCCACAGCAGAGATCCATGCCACAAATTCAGTATATTTTACTCTACTAGGTCTAACTTCTGCTTACAAGAATTTGCTAGTCTTACTGTTCAGAAGCAAAACCAAATTTAAAAGAAATATATTTTATTGTGAAAAATATCATACCTATCTAAAGTAGAGAGAATAGTATGATGATATTAGTGTTCCATCCCCAGTAAAAAGATTTTTGCCAGTGCCTGTACCTGATCATGTCTACTTGTCCCTCTGCAGTCCTAATACCATCCTGCCATGTGTGACCAATTTCTTAGGCTCAGCCCAGCCTTGACAGCCTTTCAATCTGATCTAAAACACTGACTTACCGTAACTTCCTCAATACTTATATCTCACTTGTACGTCAACCCAACAGACCAGACAGAGTCCTTAAGCTTGTTTATCCATTCGTGCTTTTCCCCCCCTTTCTTTTTGTAATTTATCAAAGTTTTATTTAGCACTTATTAAGTAACATGTTCTGTGCTTATTATCAGAGATAAAATAATGAATAACTCTCTGCCACCATTATGATAACGTATGATCTAATAGAGATATACTGTAAGAACCACAGGGTCTTTGGAAAGAGAATTTGAGTCTTTTGACTATGACAAAGATGGGAAAATAGTAGCAAAGGCAGTGCTAAAATATAAATTCCAAGATATTTCATTTCTATAATATCACTTATCTACTGGGAATAACATGATAACTTTTAATTAGATACTTGTCATTCAATAGCTTAAAATGTAATTGAGCTGGTATTTTACTTTTTGTTGTGGTTTTAATTGCCAGAGGACACATGTGCTTGCCAAAGAGACAGAATGATAGAGCAAGAGAAAAAAAGGTGGAAAAAGCACCCCTCAATGAGATGTGGTCACATTGCAGTCCCTTCTCTATTTCTCTATCTTGTTGGGATTTGGAGCACGCACACACTTCTGGTGTATCTCAAGCTGTTAAGACTGGGACCCACACTGTGGTCAGCCATGTGGAATCCAGATTCCTTAACCACTAGCCTATAGGGCCAGCTTAAGTCAGTATTTTAATGAAATAATTACTACATCATTCCTATATCATTGTGTTAGAATGTGCAACCCCTTTAAAAGGAAGCTATATAGCAAGCCCTGACTAAAATGAAACACAGGCAGGGCTAAGGAATGTGTGTATGTGTGTGTGCATGTGTGTGTGTATTGGGGAGGAGTCTTCATACTACTTCGAAGCAGTGAGAGTTACATATTGTAGAGAAAGCTGCACAATGAAATACTGAAAGACATTATTCTAATATTGCCTCTTCACATAACTAGATGGTGATTTTGGACAAGTAACTTTCTATTCTCTGGATCTCAGCTTTTCCCATGGTAAAATATGGGCATTGGATTGAATACTCTATAAGATTTCCCATATGTTATATGAGTGCATTTCTCTGGCTTCACGTTAAGGCAGGGTTAAGGTCTGCCTTCACCTCTCAGCTAGGATTGTCTGTGTATTGTGATAATTCCACCAGACTACTTTTTTTGAGACCTAACAATTAAAACATGTAATAGAGTCTTTCTTCAAAGCATAAGCATAGTGATGCAATTCCTTATAACTATATCATACATGGTGTCTGTCCAAATGTCCTCTCGTGTCATCTCTTTCCACATGTACAGCTTGCTGAAGCACAAGTCAGTTTCTTAATGGCTTTAGAATAGAAAACTAAGCCTATGCTACTCAGCCCAATATCATTTGAAAGACAATTCTCTTTCCCACTACTTCTCAAGTGGCTGTGCAGAAACTACTTTTCTAAGACAGATGTCCCACCACTATTTTTTTTTCTTTTTTTCTTTTGCTTTGCCTTTGTTTTTGAACTATTTGTTAGATCTGATGTTAGAGCAAGGTTAGTCAGAGATACAGACAAGTGTAGATGTATCTCATGTTATAATAAAGACACATTCTTAAATAATTGTGTAGGAATAATTCTTTTAATCACATTTAAAATATGCTAAGGGCCAACTCAGTGGAGAAAACTTTTGCACAGTGAGTAATTACACCTCACAGCACCTCATCCTATGATTTGCTCTGGAAACTCATTTCACTGTCAGGTTTGCTGAAATGGAAGCAGAGGTGCATGCTAATGGGGCCCACATGGACCTCCTGATGAGAACATCTTTTTCTGCAGTAACATCCTGCTGGCTTTGGGGGTTCAGAACTTAGGCCACCTTGCACTGCTTAACACATCCTTCCTGCAATATCTTCTATTTGTAGGCCCTATACTTTTTGGCATCTGTGCTGTTCTTGCATCATTTTAAGTCAGTTATAATTATTAGTGTAGTTTTAATAGCCGGTGTTCCCTGAGGCCAAGTAACAAACGGTGCAATTTGAAGAAAACTGAATAAATAAAACAAAGAGGAGACAAATGAAACAATTGTTCAGAAAAAGGATGAAAATGAATTAGTCTATTAGAAAAGCCATCCATATTAACATAATCATAAAAAATAATAAGTATTATTTGAAAAAACTAGACAGGGCACAGGATGGCACTAGGTTTACAAATAGAAGTTATGACTGATTATGCTTTGATTTTAAAGAACTGGGTCCTACTGTATCTTCACTAAACTCCTCCCCATTTGAGAGAACATGACTGAGTCCTTAACTTACCCCTTGAAAGAGGCAATACAATGTGCTATGCTCTATTTTTAACTTATACTGTCATGGATAAGCTGTTTTATCTGTAAGTTTACTGCTTCCATTATACTCACAAATTGGCAGTTGTACCAACCTATGTGTGTAGCCTCAAAGGTTCATAATGTCATGTTTTCTGCTTCTAGAGAAGAGTCAGCATGAATATTAAAAGATACACAGTTTGGGGACCAGCAGTGGCATGATGGTTAAGGCACTGAACTCCCATGTGGCCAATTGCGGTTTGATTCCAGAACCGATGGCTTGAAAATAACGCTGGGCATGTGTGTGTGCATACCCCAAATCCTGAAAGGAGAATGAAGAAGGGATTATGGCATGGCCATTCCCTCAGGGGTGATTTCTCACCTTCCCTCTAACTTTCTCTGTCTCTCTTCAATGAGTACGTGCACCTTATGACAAAACCTTTTTTAACAAAAAAGATACACATTTTTAGGACATGAATATAAGAAAAATATTGTGACAATGAATTTATGCATATTTAAGAAAATTTCAGTAAAGCGATGTATACTGGATATCCTGGGATGAGGAGTTTTACCAAATGCTCCCTGAACCACTCTGGCATTCAGACTTGCGGCAAACTGCTTAGTTTCTTGGAGCATCAAGTTTTTCTTCTGAAAAATGGGGTTAGGGAACCAGCATTTAGCGTAATGGCTATGTCACTGGACTCCCACGTAGTCGACCGCAGTTTGTGTCCCGGACCAGGTGGCTTAAAACTCATGCCGGGCGTGTGTGCATGCGTGCCCAAGATCCCGAGAGGAGAATGGAGGAGAGGGGATTGTGGCGTGACCATCCCCCCTGGGGGGTGATTTCTCGCTTTCTGTCTCTATGTCTCTCTCTGTCTGTCTGTCTGTCTGGCGAGTGCACGCGCCGTATAGCAAAAACCTCTCCATGTCTGGCGAGTGCACGCGCCGCATAGCAAAAAAATCTCCACAAAAAAAAAAAAGGGATTAAATAGAACCTATTCTTGAAAGCTATGGGGATTGTTAAATGATGAAATATCTGCAAAGTGTTTAATATAAGGTAAGCCATATGATAAATGTACAATAAAAGTCAGTTATTATTATCATCACTTTTTTACAAAACTAGGGGGAGGATTCTTGAGGTGAAAGGAAAATGTACAAAAGGGTGAGACTGTGAGTCAGAGGACACATCAGCTATTTTCTGTTTCGGTTAGGGTCTGTTTTGGTTAGCACTCCGCTATGAATAAATATATAACAGCCAGCATTTAATAACGGCTTTCTTTGTGGTGGGCACTATTCTACATGTGTTCTACATGCTTTCTATGAATTTTCTCACATGATCATCTCAGCGACCTCTAAATTAGATACTGTTACACGTAACCATTTCACAGATAAGAAAACCAAGAAACGGAACACTTACATGAACTACCTAAGACAACAAACCTGCACAGCTAAAAAGCAACAAACCCAAGATTCAGACCCCAGACACAGTCAGTCAGTGGTGGGGCCCAACTCCTGCCAGTACACCACACTGCTGACAATGTCAGCTGAAACGAAATGGCTCTCAGACATGCCTGGTCCCGCTTGAGCTGCCACGTGCAGTTTTGCACTGTGCAAAGTGCAGACCTCAGTGTGGGGCTGCAGACCAGACTTGCGGCAAACTGCTTAGTCTCTTGGAGCATCAAGAGAAGGCTAGTCTTCTTAATCCACTGGCCCAGAAGGGAATATTCGAAATCTCACAAGGGCCCTGCCTGGGCCAGGGCAGACCGTGGATCTAAGCTATCCCTTCTTTGGGAGTCTAACACATTCTCAGCCTATGGAGCCAGGCTAGGCTCTTCCTCCACAGTCAGAGTTCTGTTCTCCAGGCGGGTGTGTTTGGGAAAAGACTAATCATCTGAAAATGCTGGCCATGAGAACGGACGCCCCAGTGTCACTTGATCAAAGAAGACAGAGCTGTTAATGTACCGGAGCACTCTTGCTGCGGAAATGAGTCACACCACAGAGCCTGGCTGCCGTGGCATCATACGGAAACTGGAACAACACTCAAGGGCCACTCTCAAGTGGAGAAGAACTTGGCTGATGGCCAGGAAAAGGTGCGGAGGGTGCCAGGCTCCTAATAAAAGAAAGGCTTCACAGTCAGGCCTCTTGCACTAACTGTCTCTCCTGCTTTCTCTTTTTAAAGCTGTTTTTCCTATTGTAAATAATCCCATTAAATGAGGGCTATTGTCTCTCTATTCACACAAGAGGCCCATTCAGAGCCTTTAGCAGTAATGAAAGGGAAAAGTACACACAATCAAAAGGATGAGGGGTGTGGTGTGTTCCAGCAAGAGGGAAGCGGGAGGTGCACAAGAGGAGGATCTGAGCCGAGCGAGGAAGGGCCCTGTGTGTCCAACTGGCCTGGCCATTTGGAAGATCGCCTGTGAAATCACCCAATGGAGAATGCTGGTCACAGGGAAAAGGAGGCATAAAAAGGGAAGATTGATGTAGAGAGCTCTGCTTATGGTTTCTAATAACTTTGGGTGCCAGCAAAGTAGATAGGATGCTGACTCTTGCAAACACAGAGTGGATCTGGTGATGAAAAGGACAGATTTGCTATAGTCTTCACCATGAAGGTTGAACTCCAATCAGTCCTAGTTCTCCCGGGTAGCACTGGAATGCATTTTTCTGCTTTTACATTTCACAAGACAGGCAATCTGTTGATCTTAAAGACAACAATCGTTTATAAACTATTGGAGACCGGCAGTTGGTGTTAATGTCGCTGGACTCCCATGTAGTTGATTGCAGTTCAAGTCCCGGGCTCAGTGGCTTAAACTCAGCTGGGTGCATGTGTACGTGTGTGCCCAAGATCCCAGGAGGAGAATGGAGGAGAAGGGACTGTGGCGTGGCCATCCACCCTGGGAGGTGATTTCTCACTTTCTGTCTCTGTCTATCTGGCAAGTGCACGCGCACTATAGCAAAAACCTCTCAAAAAAAATCAAACTATTGATTCATGTTTTAAATCCTTTTTGGAATAGATTCTTGACAATACTTATCATTTCACAATCAGGCATTAAGACCAGATGGGCCACTCACCACATTTTTCTCTTTAGTTCTTAAAATACGGTGATATATTCCAAGGAGAGCAAAGAATGAATCAGTGAAACAGCAGGGCATATGGTTGAAAGAGAAGGTTCAAGAATAATTTTATATGAAATCAAATCGCCTGTATCATTTACTGATAAATCACCTTGGACAAGTTCTTCAATCTTTCTCTACCTGTGTTTCTCATCTGTAATTAGAAGAAAAGAAAATGCCACAGCAGGTTGTTGTGAAAATTGAATGAGTTAATATCAGTGAAATACTGATGGGCCTCCAATGAACAATAATTGATCTTCAGATTTTTTTGACTTTTTGGTGATGCAGGCTGACATTTGTTTTATTTTGTTAATTTTTTTTAAAAAAGGCAATAATTTTGGCTTAAAATAATAAAAATTACATTGTTTTTTAGTTTCAGTATAGTATTCACTAAATTAGATGAACTTTATTAGCACTTTAACATAAAACGGGCTTTAGGTTGAACTCCAATCAGTCCTAGTTCTCCCGGGCAGCACTGGAATGCACTTTTCTGCTTTTACATTTCACAAGACAGGCAATCTGTTGATCTTAAAGACAACAATCGTTTATAAACTATTGGAGACCGGCAGTTGGTGTTAATGTCGCTGGACTCCCATGTAGTTGATTGCAGTTCAAGTCCCGGGCTCAGTGGCTTAAACTCAGCTGGGTGCATGTGTACGTGTGTGCCCAAGATCCCAGGAGGAGAATGGAGGAGAAGGGACTGTGGCGTGGCCATCCACCCTGGGAGGTGATTTCTCACTTTCTGTCTCTGTCTATCTGGCAAGTGCACGCGCACTATAGCAAAAACCTCTCAAAAAAAATCAAACTATTGATTCATGTTTTAAATCCTTTTTGGAATAGATTCTTGACAATACTTATCATTTCACAATCAGGCATTAAGACCAGATGGGCCACTCACCACATTTTTCTCTTTAGTTCTTAAAATACGGTGATATATTCCAAGGAGAGCAAAGAATGAATCAGTGAAACAGCAGGGCATATGGTTGAAAGAGAAGGTTCAAGAATAATTTTATATGAAATCAAATCGCCTGTATCATTTACTGATAAATCACCTTGGACAAGTTCTTCAATCTTTCTCTACCTGTGTTTCTCATCTGTAATTAGAAGAAAAGAAAATGCCACAGCAGGTTGTTGTGAAAATTGAATGAGTTAATATCAGTGAAATACTGATGGGCCTCCAATGAACAATAATTGATCTTCAGATTTTTTTGACTTTTTGGTGATGCAGGCTGACATTTGTTTTATTTTGTTAATTTTTTTTAAAAAAGGCAATAATTTTGGCTTAAAATAATAAAAATTACATTGTTTTTTAGTTTCAGTATAGTATTCACTAAATTAGATGAACTTTATTAGCACTTTAACATAAAACGGGCTTTATGTTGCGTGATTTTGTTCATCTTTAGGATAATATAAATGTTCTGAGGATTTTTAAGGTAGACTAAGATAAGCTATGCTATTCAGCAGGTTGAGTGTATTAAATACATTTTCAACTTATGATATTTTCAGTTTATGATGGGCTTATCTGTAAGTAAGCTCATCACAAGTGAAGGGTTATCTGTACTGAGAAGAGCACCTGACAAATCATAAATGCTGAATAAATGTTTTCTGTTACTATTAAAGAATCACTCGCAAATACAAGAAGGACAAGAAGGACCAGTATCTCCCCATACATTGTCACATGAGCAGATAACACATGCAGTTTCTTGCTGTGAACTTACTCTCTTAATTGTATGAAGTGTGAATGTTTAAGTTTCTATTTAGAACAAAATGCAAACCATACCTGTATCTTCTCTATGACCTTGAAGCATTTGAATATAGTGTATGGCCTAAGTTGGATATAGAAGTTCCAGCCAAAAAATTTGTATTTACTCTTTCTTTGTTTAGTCAATTATCATAAAGATACATTGAATCAGGATGGTCATCTCAAGTCCTATAATTTGGAGGTTTTGATATTATTTTAGTAAGGTTTTGATAACATTGAGGCAATGACCTTGAGAGAGAAAAGAAGTGAATCCTACAAAAAGGTCTTTGAATCACATGAGGAGACATCAAAACTTTTATGGACAGATGGAATCAAAGTATGAAGTTATTTTGATGCAATTTTTGAAGCCCATGCATAGTGTTTTTATAATCATTGTCCATGAACATTTTGAAGACCTTCTTATAAGATTATTCTCTGTGGCCCCAACATCATCAACAAATCTCAAAGCCTGTTCCTTCCTGATATCTATGAGATTATGTATTATGTTTTAGTGACATTTTTCCCTTGAAAATGATTCCTTCATGTGTCTTTTTTTTTCTTTATATTTCTTGAAGGTAATTTTCCTATATAGAAAGGTTCACATATGTGAACCACAGTAGTAATAGAAATGAGTTCATATATAGTAGCCATGTATATATATATATATGGTAGCCATGTCCTCATAGCTTGAGCTATCTCATGGATGGTAAGACTGACATGTTGTGCCACTCATAGATGCTTAGATTTGCCTAATTAGACCAAATATACTAAATATTTCAGACCCATCTTGGTCTACATTACTACATATATAAGATAAAAATCAAGAAATCTTGGCATATGAAAACCTGTAAAATCACTTTAAATGTGGGTAGAAAATAATAATAAACCTCAAAGAAACAAGATTTTAAAAAATTTCCCAGAAAGTATTTATGTTTACAAGAGAAAGGGAAAGTGAGAAGGCACCTCCCCATAGGAGACAGTCAAGCCACGGTCCCTTCTCTTCTATATCTCCCTCCTTTCTGGATTTTGGCATGCATGCACACACATGTGTCTAGTGGTGTGTTTCTCAAGCCATTGGGTCCAGGACTCAAGCCTTCATGGCACAGTCTTCCATGAGGGATCCAGCCACCTTAACTGGCATGCCACTTGCTGGTCCTGAAACAAGTTTCCAATAGCATAATAGTACTCATGCAAATCCATTAATTGCAAATTGAAAGCCTGGATAAAAAGCAATATTCATTCCATTTTATCAGTGGCTCCCAATGAGAAAGATCAAGTGTGCCTTTTGGTGTTGCAATGATTGCATGTGCTCTTGGAATTTAGAGAATGAGATACAGGAATGTAAACATCCTACACTGTGTGGACAAATGACACAATAGCGTCATCTTACATCCTTTATGACCTGTTCTGTGTATCACTGGACAGTCATATATGCAAAACCTGGCAATGTACTTGCGTGATTTCCCTATTTTACTTAGGATTATTTCCCTCTTCCTCTCATAATATGCTAATAAAACTGGTCTGTTATTACATAGCCTAATACTAGTTTTTAGTCTAGTACTTCCTTCTACCTCTGTCCTTTCATTTTCCTATTTAGTTTGACTGAAATGGCTTCTTATCTTTTTACTGCTCTTCATCTAGAGGTAGTCATTTAAAACAATTGTTTTTAAATTCATGATAAAGCACATGTGCATTCAGGTGAGAGTGTGTGAGAGAGACAGAGAGAAAAAGGAATGAGCACCCTTCATGAGGTCTGGTTATGCCTGGTCCCCTTCCTTCAATCCTTCACTCTGTCAGACCTTGAATATTCACATGAATGCCCAAAGTGTTTCTGGAGTAATGGATAGGGCTAGGGATTTGAACTTGAATTGCCTATGGGATCTGGCCTCTCTTGAGTAGCACATTACCACTGCCACAGAGCCAGCCCCTTAGGGAGTCATTTGAAGTTAGGGGATTTACTGGGGGAATCACTTCACACAATTATGGAAGGTGAGAAGTCCAACAACAGGCTTCTTGCAAGCTGGAAATCCTGAGGTGCTGGTAGTATGGTTCAGTTCAAATCTGAAGGCCTTAGATACAAAAAAAGCCAACAACACAACTCACAGTCTGAGACTGAAAGTCTGAGAACTAAGGGGCCACTGGTGTGAATCCTGGAGTCTGAAAGTCAACCAGCTTTGAGTTCTGATATATGAGGCAACAGAAATGGTCTATCCTGCTCTATTTCTAAAGATACCCATCTGTCTTCTGGTCTTCCATATCTGTTCTCTGCAGGCCCCTTATTCATTGAAGACACCTTCCCACAGTGACAGCTGATCTTCCACATCTAGCTTACACAGACTTGAATGCTAATTCCTTTGGAAACATCCCCACAAACACCCCTGAGAAATGCTTTTTCTAGGTTTTTCTTAGTCTAATCAAGTTGCCAATCAAAATTAACTATCACAGTGGGTAAAGAAACAATCCAATTAATCATCCTAAATTCTAGTTTAATCGTGCCCAAGATTTTTCAAATTGAAATACATTAGGTTCAAAGAAACTAAATGATTTAATGTATCTTTCATACAAAAGCATGTAAACATATTACAAAAATCAAGTGAAGATTCTAAAAGGTTAACATCATAATTTTAATATAAATTTCTGGCAATTAAAAGATACAGATAAATATTCAAACAATAAACTAAGTAGCACAAGAATAAGAAAAATGCAATTTATTATGAAGTTGAAAAAATATTATTCCTTTGCTCTTTTTAAAAATGTGCTAGTTAAGGGACCAGCAGATGACATAGTGGTTATGTCTCTGGACTCTCACATCACTGATGCAGTTCAAATCCCAGACCTGGCGGCTTCAAACTCATGCTGGATGTGTGTGCATGCATGCTGAAAATCCGGAGAGCAGAATAGAAGAGAAAGAATGGTGGAGCAGCTACCCCCTTGGGGGACGATTTCTTGTGTTCTGTCTCTCAGTCTCTCTATCTCTCTCTCTTGTGAGTACACTTGCCTTATAGCAAAAAAATCTCTCTTAAAAAGAAAAAGTGCTAGCTAAAAACAAATTGACTCATCTAGTGGCACCACTGGATTGCAGACACACCTTGCATAAGTTTACCATGCTGCTGGGAAAGCTCTTTCCAGTGATCAGATGAATGATGAGGAAATACTTCAGAGCTAAACATAAATATTTTCCTCTAAATTTTATCTTCTACTAATTTTATCTCTTATCTGATAATATTGAGGAGTTATTGTTGGAACAGCCTCTCTTCCCACACTCATTCCGACAAACACTATAGGTTTTTAAATTGACAAGGGGCTATATTTCTTTTCTGTCCCCATCAAAGCATTTGATCTACAATCTCAGAAATTCCTTGTACTGCAGTAATAGTTATTCTTTCAGTAGGAACATGATAAGACCACAATATAGTTGTGTTTTTTTTTAAGGCTTTATTTTATTCATTCATTCCTTCATTTTAATTTGACCAGAGAGAGAGAGGAAAGTGAGAAAGGAAGTTACCAGGTCCAGGACTTGAACCATGGTCAGACATGTGGGAATGTCCAGCACCTTAATCACCATGCCACCTGCTGGTCCCCTCACAATATAGTTGTTTATTGCAATTTATAAAAGCCTCAACCTGTCCAGACTTCCAGAGTTTGCCTCACTTTGTCTTTTCACATAATTTAAAAATCATTGATCTTGCATTATGATATAGAAATACATATTAATTTGTTATCAGTTCCTTTCTTTCTATTTCTTTTCTACAAAAGGACATGCTATTAAATATTTAAATTACATAGAAATCATATTTTATATTTGTGAATTTCAGTTCAGAAAAAAAAGGTGAACACAGGGGGCAGCAGATGGCATAGCAATTACATTGCTGGACTCCCACATGGCCAAATGCGGTTCGAGTTCTGGACCCTGTGGCTTGAGAATCATGCTGGATGCATGCCCAAGATCCAGGGAAGGGAATGGAGGAGAAAGGATGGTGGCACAGCCATACCCCCAGGAGGTGATTTCTTAGTTTTCCTCTCACTATCTCTGTGTCTCTTCAGGGAGTATATGTTCCCTAAGACAAATACCTCAAAAAAAGAAGAACATATTTATGACATATTATAAATGTAGAAATATTTAATGCATTGTATGTATGTGTTACATATACATTTTCTGAAATACATCTTAAGTTTTATACATGTGAATATATATGAAAATATATAAAGCATGTTTTAGCTATATATGTTATAGATATATATGTTACATGCTGCTTACACACATGTACAAATGGACTATTAATGTTTATATATGTGTCTGCCATGCACATATAGATATACATTGCATACATGTATGCTACATTCCATAAATGCTATACACATCTTGTACATGTGCATGCTTGTATCGCAGGTTTGCACGCACACTTGTACAGCATTGATACATATGATATGGCACAAAGATTTTAAAAACATCCACGCTATGTGTGTTTTACATAAGTGGCCCTCAAAAAGCTCATGGAAAATAAAATTAAAGTATTATTTTATTTTTCTACAAAAATTTTGGCATTCATGTGTAGTTTTTTCATAATATGCATTTTGCATGAACGTTTTAAAGTCCCTTCATTCATGTATAAGTACAGGTTATACAGATTGTGTGTACTTATGCTCAATTATGTTGCATATGTTATATATGTATATATGATATTCATGTTATATAATAGAAAAATAGAAAGAGAAGCATATGCCATATTTTTATAAGGATATGAGGATTTAATGAGATATAGTAGGTACAGGAATCTTGCTGTGATGATTTTTCTGATATCTCTTCTCAAATGGGAAGTGGGTTTGCAGTTTTTAGTATTTGAGTATTTTCAGGGCATATTGGAAAAGAGATTCAACAAGTCTAGAAATATTGGAGAAAAATGGCTTCAGGTATATGAATGAAGCAATACAGTACTCACTCATTAGCAGCACTAACTGAAGTTTTGTTGGAAATAAGAACATCTTAGTCGGTTTGCTTACCTCTCTGTCTTTTCCCCTTTGTCAGTCTGAGACAGAGGCAAAAGACCCAGAAATATTCTATGATACTCATTTGCATTTTTGTATTTGCACATAATTCGATTTTCTATATCCAGCTAGAGCTAGCATCAGAAGTGCCCAAAGTTACAGAGAATGAGAAAGGCTTAGAGAAATTAAATATATAAATTCATTGAGACACACTGAAGTTGGAATCCCAGAAACCTTCTTGAGAGTGTCAGCTCTCGCAGCTTGTCCTTGCTCAGAAATTCTGTTGACTGGCACCACGTGAATCTTCCACCTCCTTATCCTGGGACCCTGTCTTACCATGCACCAGGAACTAACTCCTGTTTAGGCTTAGTGCTAAGTATGACTCAGGTATTAGACATCCAGTGGACCAGAAACTTTTATTCAATCAGTACTGAGGTTAGTAGTAAACTGTCCCTGCAGGATGTATGTGGTAACAGCTGGAAAGTGAGGTTTCTTAGCAGATCAATGAGCTTGAGGAAATCTTTGAATCTAGTTGCAGCTCAGCTTAAGAAATATTTAGGCCAAGATCTATTCTTTGGCATTGGGTTTAAAACCTTAGCTAAGTTGGAGAACTTGCTTCCCAAAGGCATAAGGAGGACTTATAAAATGTATTTTTTTTCCACTCCATTTGCCCTAGTTTTCCAGAGTAGCCCTGTGTAAATGTAACTACAGCAAGTATCCTGAGAGAAATATACACTATTAAAAGCTACTGAAGCCAGATTAACCATCAATTTGGAGTAGCTAAGCCTTTAGAAAAGATCAAAACTTGTGAAGATCATCCACATTTGGGCAAGAATATAGCAAGAGGTGGCCTAACATTCTTCGATATTTTCCTGAGAGCCTGAATCCTACCTTTGCAGCAAATTGTAATCACCTTGCATGTCTTCCACTGATTTACATAGTCCCACCTGTTCCACAACCCTGCACTGGTCTAGTCATATTTCAAGGACTACGTTGAAGCCTGAACCGAGAAGAAGAACCTACAGAAGTCTGAACCTAGACTCAAGCTTTGTAAGAGTATGCATGTATGTGATGAAATAATACATAATATCTATACCGTTAGAAACATTCACATTCTTGGACTGAAAAAGGACAAAGCCACAGAATTTCTTTCTCTCCATTCGATGTATTCTTTAGAATTAGAATTCCATGAAGTAACTCATAGAATATCATTATCATTGCATTCTCCCTTCCTTAGCATTCATTCAGAGAGAGAATATAAACCCAAAAAAAGGAACTACAATTACTCTTCTGTCATATGTGTCACCATCTGACTGAATTCTGACTCTCCATTGCCTAGAGCTCTTCTGGTTAACACAAAATGTGTACCATGGAAAGGCCTCTGGCTGTGAGAGGGAGATGCACCCAGGAAATCACACACAAAAGTGGGGAGAGGATGCTTGGTGTGGTAACACCATGAGCACAAGTGAAAGGAAGAATGCAGGTGGACTTTCAGAAACATATTTGCTCCTCACTGTTTTATAGAAATGGCATGTCAGGACCAGCTATTGGTGTAATGGCTATGTAGATGGACTCCCACATAGTTGACTGTGGTTTGAGTCCCGGACCAGGTGTCTTAAACTCATGCCAGGCACCTGTGCATGTGTGCCCAAGATCCCTAGAGAAGAGTGGAAGAGAAGGGATTGCAGTGTGACTATATCCCCAGGGGGTTGATTTCTCGCTTTCTGTCTCTCTGTCTCTGTCTTTCTAGTGAGCACACATGCCCTATAGCAAAAACCTTTCAAAACAAAACAAAACAAAACAAAAACAAAAAAAGAAAATAATTTTCCTACTACATATGAAGTACTTTTATTATAATCTTCACAAAGGTAATATTACTAATTAAAGGCAAATGCCTCTGAGAAAAGTAGTACATTATCACCAGTTACTAGCCCCACAGAGGGAGGTACATGAATGTATAGATATAAACTATTATAATTGTTAATAAAATTCACTATGAGAGTAGTAAATATCTAGTTAGTGCTGTACTGTTCAATGGACTTGATTTGACCCATTTATTAACATTGAACATTTATTGTGATGTCCTTAATAACATGTGAACATTATAGAAACAAAATAAGGCTCAGCCCTCCAGAGTGTCTCACTCTAACAAAGCAATGGGCTTTTACTGTCTGTGGAAGGAGGTAGAAAAAGAAAATGAGGAGGGGAGGGGGGAAGAG
>NW_006208319.1:1559813-1573644 GCF_000334495.1 Tupaia belangeri chinensis
GGTAGGTAGAAAATTTGTCCTTGTACATACCCAAACAGAACAAAAAATGGAGCAGTGGAGCTCTGCTTCCCTTCTGCTCTCTGATTATAGCTCCTTGGGGGTCAGAGACAGGGTATACAGAATATTCATCCTTGAAAGTAACAAGATGAATGTGCTTTAAAGAATTGACTTGTGATAAAGTTTGAAGGTCAATCTTAAGATGCTGCATGAGTTTAGAATATCCTTACGAATCAAGATTTTTAACCACCCCAGGTTTTCGCTTCTAAGTTTCCATTTCCTAAGTCTGCACAGCTGATTCAGAATGCCAATTTTCTCACGACAATTAGTAAATTTCAAGTGAATGGGGAGATGGAGAGATAGATGGATGAAAACACTGTAACAATGAGTCCTACTTCATCTTAACAACTGGCTCATGTAAGTAAAGACACAACTCACATCATGTTTCCTGTCCTTTCTGTCCTTTCTCTGACACACTAAATGTACTAACCTCTTGCTTTGATTTTGCAGAAAACAGTAATTCAGTGGGGTTGCATAAGTCTGGTAAGTTAATGAAGGATTCAAGCCTAGGAGAAATTTAAAGGGATTACCTAGCACCTTCTTTTGAACAAAGCCGGAGCTAATGGAAAATTATTTTTTTCTTTCTTTCCTTTTCTTTTCTTCTCTCTCTTTTTTTAAAAAAATTCATGGAGGGAGAATACACTTGCCAAAGAAAAACAGAGACAGAGGCGAAGAAGAAAGTATCCCTCCATGGGGTGTTGTCACACCACAATTCCTTCATTTCTCCATCATGTCAAGACTTTGGTCATACACACTTACATATCTCACGTGTTTCTCAATCCTACTTGGGCCAGGATTCAAATGACCATTGACTGTGTAGGATCCAGCTACACTAACCACTAGGCTGATCTGACAATTACCTATTTTTAAGAATGTAAATAATTATTAGAATTTAACACAGAACACTGACATTTTTATCTGGATGTTAACATAGTTTGAATTTTCGGCAAGATCTGTGTACTTTCAAAAGTTAGCAAAGAAGAATGGCAAATCTCATGGAGTTGAACAGGGGAGAAAAGGGAATGAAGAAAAAATAGGAAACCAAAATAGTGCATCAAAGTTGTGATGAGCCTCCAAACACTTATTTTGTTCCCTTATTTTCAGGGTGTCAAAGCTTCTAAATAGCACACATGGAAATGAGTGATCTCCTCACTATGTTATTGGGAACATGCATTTCTTTTCCTTCAACCTCAGATTTTATTAATTATTCTGGTGTAATGTTATTATAAACTGTTGTTGATTATCTGACTCTTCTGGGCATGTGAATGATGCCAGAATGTCAGTTTTATATTAAAAGAATGTCGTTTGTGAAAACTAAACACAGAAATAAAGTATGTGTTTAATTAAGGCTTTAATCTTCCCTGAGTTCATTTTTTAGAAGGGGAGGTGGAACCCTGGATGCCTATGGGGTTAATAGTATTTCCCTAAAACGATTCTTATTCGTATAATAAGTATTAGTAAACATCCGTTTGTGTTAGTAATTAACTTTAATGACTTGATATTATTTTACCTCTCTTGATTGTATGTTCCAGTCCAGATATATTTATAAACTAACAGTGCCACCTATATATTTTGCCAAACTGAAAAATAAATAAATAAAAAGCTAGATATAACTGTCCATGTTGTAAACAGCTTTAAGAAAATAACCAGGAGGAGAAATGGTAGAGAGACAGAGAAGATGAAAAAACAGGAGAGAAGGGAGAAATAAATAAATAACAGGATACGAAACAAAATCACCAAAGCCACAGAGCTGGAAAAGGCCAAGAAGGAAAGCCTCATGGTGTTTCTCTGAGGTCACAGTCAGCCAACTCTACGCTCCGAATGTGCAAATAGATCTCTGGTCTCAGTGTCTGACAGCCATGGCAGAGTGGTCGACCCACTCTGAAACACTCAGCTGGCTCTTCATATGGAGAGAGGAGAGGTAGAAGAAAATGTCAGAAAATTAACCCCACTACTAGTGGGTATTTCTTCTTGCAGGTTTCCAGGTAATAGACCCACCTAATGGTGAAAATGTACCTGCACTTCCTCTTTGGCCTTCCGCAGGTCTTTTATGTCTTCCTACTATCCTTCCCCTGGACAAAATGCCACTCAGGCAAACTGGCACGGCTCCTGAACCTGGAAGGCAGATCATTATTGTTGGGTGTGGGTCCATTCCCATTCTGTTTGTACAGGAAGAAGAGGAATGAGAGTGGGAAATAAAATGGATGGGCCCTACTGATTCTGAAGGGCTAACTAACAGCGTCTAGGTTCAGAAAAACAAGTTCCTCTATCTTTTGTGAGAATAACCAGCAGGTTTAAAAAAAAAAAAAAAAAAAAAGAAGCATCTCTTCCAAAATAGGTCAAATGTTGAAACAGTATAAAAAATTCAATTTTTTCCTTTTTTTTGTTCCATCCATGGCCCTGGAATGCTTGCTGGCATAGCCCCACTTAGGTTGCAGCTTCCAGAGAGTGCCCTTGAGTTCTAATGATAACTGTAATGATATTTTGTGGGTTCCCCACTGCTTAAACAAAGACAGAATTTATAATGCGCCTCAGAGCATCAAAAATGGATGTTAGAAAACATTAATATTACTATTTTTATCACTATTTAGTGAGCAGTGCTGGAAGATATTAAAATTACCATGATCATTATTACGGTGAGATAACGAAGAACGGATCTCCATGTGGCAAAGAGATTGTTGAGGGGGGGGGAAATGGATGAGCCTATTTTTCTTTAAGTTCTTTAAATCAGGCTTAACTGGAAAAATAATCACAGTGGCTAACAGAGTCAGGAGTCAGGGTAATTAAGTGGGTAAATGAGGCCGGTGTCATTTGAATTTATGCATTTTCCTTCAGCCCTTTGTTTGCTCTGCCTCTCTCTTTCACTGGGTCTCCACCGCAATGTTGTTTATTCATGGAGGGCATGCCACAGTTTTTAATACTGGGGGGAAAATCTGAAACCCTTCATCCGACTGGCCAACGTGTAGACTGGAGAGAACACAGGGGGATCAAAGTGATATGAAGACAACAGGGGTTTCATTAAAATGTTCCGTTCTCTGCCTGAGGACAGAGCAGTGAGAAAAGGGTGAAAAAAAAAAAATCATCTAGCCCAAACAAGTTTAACTTAAAAAAAAAAGCAACGAACCACCTGTGGTCTCCTTGGAAACAGGCAAGCACACCCTCCAGCCACCTTTTAATGAAACCCCAGAGCCCCTTTATTAATTTATTAAAGAATCTATTTTCTGAAGATTCATAAACCTCATATAACTCATATTCCAACACATCTCTGCTATGCTAATGGCACGCACTTCTATGAATAATTAATTATTTAATTAGTAATAATTAGAGGTTGTTGTATAGGTCAAACCATTGGACTGACAGCATGCTATTGTCAAAATGTCACTCGAATTAATGGGACAGCATTTAAACAGAGTGATTCATCATTTAGGGTAGATATCTACCTACTCACTCCCCCTCCCACCCCCAGATATCTACCACAGCATATGCCATTTTAAGATTTGTATAACATGTAAAATGGAGCATTTAATATTGAGCATTCTACAGAAAGCGTGTAGCCTTCAATACTCTGTTAGACACAGAGGACAGGACGAATTAAGTAACTGAATGAACAGATACTGACATTTAGCTACTACAACAATAAAACACGGGCTTATACCATTTATGCATTGTTTCTAAGACTCCTTTTGTGTCATTGGACCTAAGTGCTCATAAAGAATAGATAGTCAAAGTGAAGAATTGCCCCCTTACATTTAAATACAGTTATTGGGTAGCTCTGATGAAATAATCCTTAAAGACAGTAATTGTAAAACAATATAGTGCTACTGTGTCCCTGCGCTATGCTGGGCCAGGCATTTACACTGGCTTTCTCATTCAGCCCCTACTCCATCCCTGCTCAGAGAGACACTGGGTCCTCCCTGTACAGATAAAGGACTGAGAGGGGCTCTCCCTAAAGGAGGGAGCCAGGCTTGGCCATGGTTAGCCTTGCCACTCTAACAAGTCGATTAACCTCAGGATGCCGAGATTTTTAGTTGTCACATGGAACCAGTGGTAGCTACCTTACAAGTGCAGGGGTTCGCTGAGCTCGGTCCTATAAACAGCTTTGCAAAACACTTACTTCAAGATGAGTTATCAATAAGGTAGATGCTATTGTGCTTATATTTTAAAACATCACTTTTGTATACACCAAAATATAAGTTTGGCAAAGTAAACATTTATGTCCCCATTATTCAGATAAGGAAAATAACTGAGGCACAGTATCTCTGATCCTCAAAGCCATAGGTCAAGCTTTTCCAGTAAGGGGCAGATAGTACCTATTTTTATGCTTGTGGCCCCTATAGGGTTTCTAGTGCAGAAGCAGCCACAGATGACATGTAAACAATGATTGTGACTGTGTTCCAGTAAAATCTTATTACAAAAGCAGAAGTAGGCTGAATTTGGCCTGTGGGCAAAGGTTCCCAGCCTCTCTTCTAAGCCATGTTGGCAGCAGGTGGCATGTAGTAAGTGTTCAAGAGTTCGAATTAGAAAATGAAATAATGAATTAATGAACATATTCAAGGCAAGACCTCTAGTCTGAATCTTATTGTTATATTTGGCCAGACTGTATTTCTTTAATTAAATTTACAGTATCTGAAACAGATTAGAATATATTTTTGATTTTTATGGGCAGAAGTCAAATTCACACATGAGTGTGCCAAGGTAGATGCTCTTTAAGGTAAATTATAATGGAAACTTTTACCAAAGCAAATAGACTTGAAAAGTCTAAGTTCTTATGGATTTCATTTAAAAGTTTTTGTTTATTTATTTAAGAGAGGGTGATAGAGAGAATGACTCCTCCCTTACCTTACCATAATCCACCTCAAGCCTCCAGCCGGACAGAATCATGAGCAGATCCATGGTGTGTTCAGTTTGATCCAGGACCTGAATCCCAAGCCTCCTTACATGGCTCCAATATCACACACTGCCTATTGCCTGACACACCATGACATGGATTGCTAAAAAATACACATAGAATCATTACTGATTTTGACTTAGAGTTGTCTAGTGGTAGAAAATAGAAGAATCTGCCTTCTGTCTGTAGAGAGCATAATTTATTTTGTTTGGGCTTCTCCTCATTCTCCTGGTATTAATGAAATATCCAAAGTGGGCTGGAGAGAGTTTAGAGTCAGAGTTGTGCCCTTTGTCCTCTAATCCCACATGGAACCCAAAAAGTCTCTTTCATAATTTCTTCCCCTTCATACTTTCCTCCCCTTCTCCTCCCCCTGCCTTCTTCATGTTTTTTTTTTCCTTTTTCTTTCTTTCTTTCTTTCTTTTTCTTTCTTTCTTTCTTTCTTTCTTTCTTTCTTTCTTTCTCTTTCTTTCTTCTTTCTTTCTTTCTTTTTCTTTCTTTCTTTCTTTCTCTTTCTTTCTTTCTTTCTTTCTTCTTTCTTTCTTTCTTTCTTTCTTTCTTTCTTTCTTTCTTTCTTTCTTTCTTTCTTTCTTTCTTTCTTTCTTCTTTTCTTTCTCCCTTTCTTCCTTCCTTTCTTTCTTACTTTCTCCCTTTCTTCTTTCTTTCTCTTTTTTCTTTCTTCTTTCACTCTTTCTTTCTTTCTCTCTCTTTCTTTTTCTTTCTCTTTCTTTCTTCCCTCCTCTTTATATCCTTCTTTTGCTTTCTTTTTAAGAGAGATTTTTGCTGTAAGGCATGGTGGTTGCTGGAGAGACAGAGGAACAGAAAAGGAGAACTTGACCTCCAGGGGGGGAATGACCACATCACAATGCTTTCTTCTCTATTCTCTTCTTGGGATTTGGGCACACAAGCACATGTGCCCAACATGAGCATCAAGCTGCGGGGCCCAAGACTTGAACCATGGTCAGTCACATGGGAGTCCAGTACCTTAACTACTACACTACCTGATGGCCCCCCTCATGGTTTCTTGACAGCCTCCAAGATGGACAGGCAGTATGGGACTCCTTATATAGGAAAAGTCACTGAATATGTGATGAAGCCCTTATGTTCTAGATATTTAGCTAAATTGGACCCTTGTAAACAATAAGAGAGTTTAAAACGACAGTCCATAATGTTTAACGAATGAAACTTGATAAACACAGATTTGCAGCTGCTCCGTGAGGTGCTATAAATAAGAGAGCATTTCTGATAAAGGAGGCCAAAGTAACCTGGACAACATTAGGAGAGCAGGGAAAATGATACTATCAGTCATTCATTATTTTGTTTATCCAATTAATATTTCTTAAACACTTACTAAATGTCATGTGCTTTCAACATGGCTTAGACTAACTAGACTTAGAAACTTATAGTTCAATGGGTTTGCCGAGAATCTGAGCCAAAATATTATCATAAAAATATCAAATTGTGCCCTTACTGGTAAAATAGAAGTGTCTGGGGACCAGTAGTTAGTGTAATGGCTATGTCGCTGGACTCCCATGTTGCTGACTGTGGTTCAAGTGCCGGATCTGGCAGCTTAAATTCATGCCGGGCACGTGTGTGTGTGTGCCCAAGATCCTGAGAGGAGAATGGAGGAGAAGGGATTGCGGTGTGGCCATCCCCCCAGGGGGTGATTTCTCGCTTTCTGTCTCTCTGTCTTTCTGGCGAGTGCATGCGCCCTATAGCAAAAACCTCTCCAAAAAAAAAAGAAAAAAAAAAGTGTCTGGGTTATTGGAGATATGGCAATGAGAAAATCCAGTAACTATCACCTTGTATCTTTTATAAGTGACAGGATGAATAAAATGCAGTGGTACATATGGGAGGTCAGCTATCAGCTAGTTGTTTTATCAGAAAGCCATATGTGCCTAAAAGCATGGAGAAATACAGACAAAAGCAGTCAAAACTTGAAAATTGTAAACAAACATGCATTTATTTTCTCATAGTTTCTGTGGTCTAGGGCTCCAGCACTGCCTAGCTCTATCATCTGCTTAGGATTACAAGCTACAGTAGAGATGCTAGCCAGGGTTGGGTAATCATGAGAGACTTGACTGGAGAAGGATGAACTCAGATTAATGAAAAATCTCTCATACTGTTGGTAGAATCCATTTATTTGCCCTGTGATTCATGCCATCTTGTTTCTTTAAGGTCAGGAATGGAGAGAGACAGACTCTCCAGTAAATGGACAAGACAGAACCTATTTTACACTACCTAGTCATGGGAGTGATGTTTCATCACTTTGGCCATATGTGTCAGTGAGAAGTTAGTTACAGTCCTGCCCAGAGACTCTTCAAGGAGGAGAGTTCATATAAAGGTGAGCCAGAAGGATGGAATAATGGAGGATACCTTATGGTCTGTTCCTCACAACCATGTCACATTTTGCAATGAAGATACGCTTTGAAGATGAAGGCCTCAGACCAGCCTACTCTGTGACCCTGGAAAAATGTCTTAATCCCTCTGAGACTCATTTTTCTCTTATGAAAATGATGGACATGGAGCCAGCCTGTGGTACAATAGTTAAGTGCAATGCCTTGACAGCCAGGTCCCAATTCCACAACAGACCACAGTTCCAGTCCTGGCCCCAGCAGCTTGAAAAAAGTGCCAGGCATGTGCACATGCCCCAAAACCTGACAAAATGGAGAAATGGAAGAAAGATTATTCCGGCATGACCGTGCCTCATTGGGGGAGTGCTTTCTCTCTCTCTTTCTGGCAAGTACATGCACCCTCTGACAATTAAAACACACACACACACACACACACACACACACACACACACACACTAAAATGATGCATAAGAACAACTAATTAAAAAGGTTGTTGCATCTAAAAGATTTTGCATGAATGTGCTTTGCAAACATTTTTACATTAATTTTAGATAATGATTATTGGCCACCAGACTGTCTCTTTTCTTTTTATTTTCCTCCACTCTAAAGGCTTTTTACCTTTACTTTCATTGTATCTGAATCTCTATGATAACTAATTTCTGCATCTGATAACCACAAAAACTTAATACTGTGGGGCAGTGTTTGCAATTCATGCTAAAAAGTGAACAAGTTATTGTAAGGTGGTGGCCTTTGCTCCAGAGTGCTTTTGGGAGAGTAGAATCAGCCCCACCTTTCTCTTTAGTCCCACCTCTCTCTTCCTATGTGGTTATGTTCAAATCCTTCATGTGACAAAGCTTCATAACTACTCACTCAAGGTTCACACTTCCTTTGTGCAGGGTAGAGTAGTTGCTGGTAGCAGCTGCTCAGTCTGGGATTCTATTTCTCAGCCCTCTCTTGCATCCAGGCAGAACTCTGTGGCTAACTTTGACCAATGGAATGTGGGAGAAAATTATATGCACCATTGCCAGGGCAAGACCAGGAAAACCTCCCAGGAAATCCTCCACTCCCTTATCCTTTTTTTTCTATAGGATGCTGATATTCAGGGTGACTTTAGAAGGCCATTTTTGAAAATAACAATCTCTGTCATTCCCAAGCTATGACTGTGTAGGACATGCCTTTACCACCAATTAAACTTTGAACAAGGAATAAGTTTGTCTTGTGTTAAGTCACTGATTTTTAAATTTATGTTTCATAACAGCCAGTGTTTCCTTGATTAATATTCTTAAAAGGATCAGTAAATTTTTAAATATATTTATATTTAAAATATGTATATTTCTTCTTCTGGGGACCAGTAGATGGTGTAGCAGTTACACTGCTGGACTTCCACATGGCCAACCAAGTCCCAGACCCAGTGACTTCAAACTCACACTGGGTGTGTGTGCATGCATGCCTAAATCCCCGGAGAAGGGATTATGATATGACCGTTCCCTCTGGAAGGTGATTTCTCACTTCTTTCCTTCTCACTATCTCTGTCTCTTTCTTTCTCTGGCAAACATGCATGCCATAAGGTAAATACATATATATATATATATAACACATATGCATACACACACACACACACACACACACACACATATACATATATATAAAATCATCTTCTAACAGAGTGCTTTTCAAACTTCCATAAAAATAATCCAGGATCTTGTTGGATTATTGGACTAAATGTTGACTGTTACTTCTAAGTCTGAAGTAGGACCTGACTTTCTGTCTTTCTTACAGACTTCCTCCACAATGCTGAGAATGAAACACACTTAGAGTAACAAGCTTCCAACGTGATGGCTCTCAAATGTCACTGGATATCAGACTTCTTGAAAGGGCTTTTTAAGCTATGGATTGCTGGGTCCCATTCCCAGAATTGTGAGGTTGGTGCAAGGATTTGAATTTCTAACAACTTCCCAGATAATGCTGGTGCTGTTGGTCCAAGGACCATACTTTGGGAACCAATGATTGAAGCAATTCTGACATAAATCCTTTCTTAGCTTTTATAACAACTCGTTAGGACTCAAGTCAGTGTATCATTCATCACAGCTATGTGAGTATCCAGAAAAGAATACATAGTGAGCTTAAAGCAGTTATAGTCACCTGGAGTATGTTGTTATTTTTTTTTTAAACTTTGATTTGTTTTTTAAAATACTGATTCTCAGGTCTCACTCTAGACTAACTGAACCTAAATCTTAGAGTAGAAGGAAGTATTGGGCATTAATGTTTACTTAAAGCTCTTTAATTCTATTAAGCAACTAGGTTTTAGAACTACTGCCATAAAGAAATGCCAAGTATTAGCAGTCTAAGAGAGAATATTCTTGCTATTATTTAAAACATTCAATCATTGCTATATAGACCAGCATTATCTAATTCTTTCTCTAGCTAGCAGGAGATTGCACAGCTTCTCTAACATATGGTTTGCATCAATGATTTTAAGTAACTCTTCCCTGGCCTTTGACAGGAGATTAAGTGAGACTAAATTAATCAAAAGAAACTCAAGGAGGTTCTCAAATTAAAAAAAAAAAAAAAAGGCAGGTGAAAGCTAGTAACAACAGGAAAGAAGGAAAGAGAAAAGACAAGAAGAGATGAAATGACAAGAGGGGGGAAAAATACCATGACATTTTATCTTGGGGAAATGGAATTATTTTGCTTGAAGACAAATAATGAATCCCTGATTCTATCAGAAATCATTTAGTAATTGTACATATTGATAACTAGAGCTGGATTTCGTGTTCCTTTACTATTGGCAATCAAGCCAGATCAAGAAAGATGCATCGTCAATGGATTTATTTGGAACTGACACCATGAAGGGTGTTTTAAGAAAGAGAAGAGAAGAAGGAAGGAAAGAGAGAAAGAAAAAAAAAAAAGAGAGAAGAGAGAAAAAAGAAGAGTGTTTTAAGAAAGAGAAGAAAAGAAAGAAGGAAAGAGAGAAAGAAAAAAAAAAGAGAGAAGAGAGAAAAAAGAAGAAAAAGAGAGAAAGAAAAAACGAAAAAGTTAGTTACTAGTGTTATAAGAGCGCATTAAAACTTTTTCATTATCAATCAAAGAAACCACTCATTTTCTGGCATGTTCTAGCTACCAAAATTATGCGATATTATGGAGAAATATTGTATTATGAGAAGCACATACATTTTTTTCTCACCAAGAGAAGAATATCCATTTCTTGTATGTTCATAATGACTACAATTTGTCCCATCATATACTTGGGATCACTAGGTGCTCACACCTTCTGGTTAAATTAGGATATAGTAGCCCAATTATCATCTTAGCCCCTCACTTTGACCCCTAACCCTGACAAGACCTCATCTTACCAGGAATGTTCCATGTAGTCAGCACACATAGCCAATGACAAATCATACAATGGCCCTTCTCAACATAGTTTTATAAATAAAAATGTGAGGTAGGACGGCACTGTGGCCCAGAGTAAAGGCACTCAGTTTATTCTGACCAGGAACTGAATCCCAACTCTGTGACTTATTATCTGTGAGTTCTTTAGGCAGTTTCTTTGGGCTGTGTCTTCTTCCCATGCAGTTTTCATGAGGACAAACAAGATGTCCAGAGCACCTAATGTAGTGCCAAATACATGGTAAAGGTACGTAGTCAGCTACCAGTGAACATGGATGGCATCTGTGCAGAAAGTTGTTGAAAAGCAAAAGCCTGTTGCCAAAAGCCCATTCCAAAGCCTCTTAGACTACTCTGGTCAACTTTAAGAATAGCAATGGAGACCTTCTAATCCTTTCCAAGCCAATTGTCTCCCTGTGTCCCCAGTAGTGACATATTAATTTATAAATTATTTGAATAAAAACTAAGAGAGATAATTCATTCTCTTAAGATACCTGGAATATATATAAGTATGGACTCATGTTTAAATAAAGGTATTGGCAAATAATTCTTATACAATATGACTTAATTATGGTATCATGTATAATATAATATAAAGAATAATAGTGGTGTGAACAAAATGCTGATGGAGCAAAACCCATGAGGATCTTGGAAAACAGCAGAGAAAGGTGATTTTCTCCGGAGAGTAGGAACTTCCATTGGTGTCAAACTCTGGCCATGAGATTGGCAGCATGAACTTTATCTGGGGACTTGTTAAAATGCAGATTCTTAGGCCCCAGCCCACACTGACTGAATTGAGAACTTTGGTATACAACTTGGTAATCCATTTTAACCATCCTTTCATAGGATTCTAATGCACCTTGAATAGGAGAACTACTGTCCTAAATCAGCATGAAAGGTTGGATACACAGAGTTTCAAATGTTATAATACAAGAGGGAATGCAGTAAGATTAGATTCACATATTTGAGAGAAAAAGGGCTGGAGAAAGTGGGGGTGGGGAGAAGGTTGCAGGGCAGTCAAGGCTAGGGAGAAAGAAACTAGTGATAGGAGTGAGCCGGCTCAGGATCCAGGTGAGGGCAAGTGCATGGCCCAAACCAAGCATGTAAAATACCAAAAACCTAAACTTCAGAGACTAAGATTGACAGAGTATTGGGACCAGCAGCTGGCATAATGGCCATGTCACTGGACTCTCATGTAGTCAACTGTGGTTTGAGTTCTGGACCCGGTGGCTTAAACTCATGCCTGGAGCGTGTGCCCAAGATCCCAAGAGGAGAATGGAAGAGAAGGGATTGCAGCGTGGCCATCTGCCCTGGGGGTGGGGGTGGGGATGATTCCTCACTTTCTGTCTCTCTGTCTCTCTCTGTCTTCCTGGTGAGCACATGTGCCCTATAGCATAAACCTCTAAAAAAAAGAAGATTGATAGAGTGTGGTGAAGAACCAAGAAGGAATGAATGATGTTGCGAAAACTTTTTTCTTTGTTATCCCCTCACAGATCTTTCTGGTCTGGGACTCAAAGCAGAGAATGTGATGTGGTCCCTTCTATATACTGGGCCAACTCAAAAGGAAGAAAGACAATCAGAAGCTGGAACATGGAAACCTCCAGCAAATGAATGTTCTGGTGTTTATCGCAAATCTAGACTTGGAAACAGACCCTTCAAAATCGAATATCCTCCTGAAAAATTAAGAAGGATGTCACCTGGAGAAGGCTGAGCTATCACTGCTCTTCCTGCTCAAACCCTCCTCTCTGTGGACTGAGGGCCCCCCAGGCACTCCCATACCAGCACCCCTCCCTTTCATCAGCCACACATCCCAGGCAAGTCCCCGTCTGCCTTTCCTCTCCTTCAGACTGTGCTTTGTAGATAAACCACAGCTTGCCAGTCTCTGCTCACCATTGCTTCTTGCATCACATTATTTCTTTCTGAGCTCAATTTCCTTTTCATTTACTTTTTAAAAACTCATTCGGCAACATTCTGTGGATGAGAAACTCTCAGTCTTTGTCTAAATAAATTTCTTAGATGAAAATGATTTTGTTTTCAATTTTCACTCAGTTTATGAAATTATTCTTATTATCTTCTGTCCTGCTTTTGCCCATGAGAAATCCTCTTTTCAGATAAATAGTATTCCTTCACCACTCCTCCCTGACACTACATTGGTCATTTTTGCAGTTTTTCTAATGTGGGTCTCATATAGATTTTTTTGGTTTATCCTGTTTGGTACTCATTGTGCTTCTAGAGTGTGGAGTTCAATTTTTTCATCTAGCCTAGTACATTTTCAGGCATTATGGATTATTTAGCGAACCACTAATCGCCGCTACCTTTTCTCTCTGATGCTTCCTCTTTCCATTTTAGCTTCTGGGTCTCATGTCCCCATCACTAGTTATATTGTTTCATTTTCATATTAAATTTCGAGTAGGTGCCTTAGATAAGCCTTTCTATTAACTAATGCTTTATCTAACTCTAATCCAGATATTTAACACATATAATTAGGTTATATAAAATTTCAATGATTATGTTTTTTTGGTTTACAGTTCTATTTGGATTTTTTTCAAATATGCCAATTCTGGGTCATAATGGTTATTATTCCATTGTGTTTCTGTGCTATTTTAATTATTTAAACCATATTTATTTAAAGTCTCTTTTAGATTTTTCTACTGCCTCAACATTTTAGGATCCATCATTTTCTCATATGGTTTCTAATTTCCATTGCGAGCTCATCTTGGCCAGTTGGTTTTTGCCTTTCTCCCAGAAAGCTGGAAATTGTGGGAGTGTTGCTATGGAGAACTTTTACATTTGTTTCTTGCTGACACTGTAGGAATTTCACTGGTCCAAGATCAGTTTTACATTTATTTATATCCTTAGGGAGAGTTCTATAACATGAGTGTAGTGAAAATTGTAGCCCACACCCACAGCTTGTACAGGAAAACCTGACTTTTCAATTTTCCCAAGAGATGTTTTGTCCACCCATAGCTCAGGGCAACAAAAATATATCCAAGTCCCTTCCTTGTGCTAGTGGGAAGAATCAATAGTTCTACTGTTTAAGGGTCTGTCTTTATGCAAATTCAAATCCCTCACCTCTCACAGCTGTAAGGACACATTTCCTAACCTTATCTGGGTGTTCAAATCCAGTTCTTTACACCCTAGACCAATCTGT
>NW_006208319.1:1573675-1587902 GCF_000334495.1 Tupaia belangeri chinensis
GTGCATGTTCTGACGTGCATTTCCTGTACATTTCTGACACCAGGGGATTTTCTTCTTTCCCCCTCTGAAATTCTTTCTTTCCTTCCTACCTTCCCTCCCTCTTTCTCTATTTCTTTTTCTTTGTCATTTCTCTTCTTTACCCCACCCTCAATCTTTTCCTCACTCTGAACGAAAATAGGTACTTTATCTTCATATTATAGACCTTCCAAGCGCATCTCATCAAGGAACACATTTTTCTCTTAGGTTAGGTTATGTTATTGCAATACACACCCAAAAGTGAAAAAACCTAAAACAAGATTTATTTCTTGCATATCTACACAGCCTTAGTTGATTTTGAAAGGTATCACTTTCATCATCAAAAGTCACATGGCCAGACCTAACCTCAGCCTAGAGAAGACTGAAAATAATGGGTGGACACAAATTCATGATTACCATACTAATTTAATCCACAGGATTATTGCTTGAGATAGATGCCATTACTCTTACGATTTTATAGGTGGTGAAACAGGGGCTCAGAGAAGGTAAACTACTGGTCAAGGTCATACAGGGACGAAACTGGCATGTAAGTCCAGTCACTGTCTCTAGAATCCATATCTCAACTAAGAGAATGCCACTGTGTTTCCCAATGCAGCAAAGAGAGTTGATTTGGAACTGTGACTTTGCTTTAGAAACTTGTGCTCTGGAAGCAGTAAGAGCTGTGTGGCATTCCTTACACACCTGGGTCATGGCAGGCGTCTCCTTCTTGCTATTCACCTCTGACATAGAGGAAGGCACAGTATGGCACTATGCGCTCCTCAGAGCTAGGGAAGTGGAGAGCAGTTGTGCTGTTTTAATACCCATATGTCACTTCTCTTTTAACATCTGAGTTTTCACGAGTTATTATCTACAGATGACTGTGAAATTTACGGGCTATTTTAGTACTTACTAAGAATTTCATCTAGTCTTTAATACCTTGCATTATAATTGGCACAAATGTCCTGCAATCTTACTTATAGATGTAGCAGACTGAGGTTTACTGCAAAGACTTCTCTGGAATCCCAGCTCATTTCACTATGGAAATAGATATTCAGCTTCCTCTTTCACTCCACAAATGCTCCAGAGATTCCCTATAGACACTATTTCAATCAATTCCATGGGCATGTAAATATAATATTAATTAATAATTATTCAACATAAGCAATTCGGAGACCTGGTTTTTATTTGATCTTTGTCAAAAGCAAGGAACCCTTAGTTCAATTCTGTGTGGATTTGATTTGGTTCCTGAGGTCATCTCTAAATGGTTCTATATAAATGTTTTGTGGGGAATTGAAAATATAAACAACTTCTCAAAATCACATAAAAATGGAGCGATATTGGTTGCACTAAATTGCCCAAGTGGAGGGAACGTCTAATGAAGATTTCTATTTGAGGAGATCGCTAAATAAGTAGTCTGTGACAGTCCCTTGTTTATATAAGCACTTAACCCTAATACAGATGATTATTTCAAATTTAAAGTAAATGAAATGTAAGGGAAGAGAGCTAAAGTTTATTTATCACTGTCTAAAAAGAAAGTATAATATAAATAATGCACAACCACCCCAATACAAAATCTAAGAAGCCCGTCCTTAATTATCATGCAAACAATTAATTTTAATGTGATTACAAGTCTTCCTGTTTACCACCCAGTGGTTGAGGGGTTAATGGAATTAGGGAGGGCCACCAGAATAGCTGAGAAGGGATTCTTGCATGAATAATAATTCCTGAGTGGGAGTGAGATGTGCCACCTCCCTCCCCATCTCAAGGTACTTCAGGCTCAAATGGATATAAAAATTAGACAGTGTTCTTTCTGCTTCATACATCACCCAGCAGAACACAGCTGGCTGTTTAGCTCTGGGGCAAACACATTTGAATAGACAAAAGTACAGGCTATGTTAGGGTAGCTTGACTGAATTGCCCTTCAACCTGGATTTTTTCTTATTCATTTATTTATTCATTCATTTATATATTTGACAAGCTAAGAGGCCTTTAAAATGTTTCCCAATTCCCAGAATACCTTTTTGTTTAGGAAGGAACATTTTCCTGCTAAAATCATGTACTGTCATTGAACAACACAATTATCATTGGCATCATTTCCATCCACCAATATAGATCTCAATAGCAAAGGAGTGCCAAGATACTGAACTTGAGACTTAAAAAATTGGAAACCAACAGTTAGTGTAATGGCTATGTTGCTGGACTCCCACGTAGTCGACCGCAGTTCACGTCCTGGACCCGGTGGCTTAAAACTCACGCCGGGCACGTGTGCGTGCGTGCCCAAGATCCCGAGAGGAGAATGGAGAAGAAGGGATTGCGGCATGACCATCTCCCCTGGGGGGTGATTTCTCGCTTTCTGTCTCTATGTCTCTCTCTGTCTGTCTGGCGAGCGCACACGGCCTATAGTGAAAAACCTCTCAAAAAAAAAAAAATCAAGGTAGTAACAATCTAGTCTTACTCAAAACAACTTCTCCTCTTCCAATATTTAGAAATAAGCATCACTTTACAGATTTAGTGTCAAGTTTGAACGGTTATAATCTCCTGTAAGGCTCGTGAAAATTGTCATCTGAAAGTTGTTGCACCTCTCAGTGTGGTGAGGAACTGACCAATACATTTAGGTTTAGCTTTCTTTACCACCAAGTTAAACATTTTACTGAATGGTCATTGTTCTTAAAATAATCAATGGGGTTTTGAAAGAGAAGGAAATATGGAGGAGGGAAGGTAGAAAAGCAGGTGAAATAAAATGTAGAAAGAAAAAAAGTAGGCCCTTAGAATTGGAATTTTGGTTTCCTGCCTATTCTATAGCCAAGATGAATAAAGGAATAAATTTCCCATTTATCAAATCACAGTAACATATGCCATGGGAAAGTGAAAGTATTTACCAGCACTGCTCTCAGGGTAATAATGAGTTGGCCCTGCAGACTTAACTAGCATCATATAGAAGAGGAAAGAAATAATAGAGGAGCAGACCTACTACAACAACAAAATTCTTTTCCCCAACTGTGATCAAATTGACTCCAGTTTTATGCAAAAAAATGTATTTGATAGTGACATCTGACACTTCAGAGCATGTGAATAATTGTTGGAATACTTAAGAGAAGGAAATTGTGGGTTCCTCCCACAAAGAAAAGAATGTCATGAGTTACATAATTAGATTTAGATATCTATAGAGATTATTTTTTTAATTTTAAAAAGATCCTAATATTTTTTCTTTTAAAGAATAATCTATGCATAGCTGCTAAAGCCCACATGATGCTTCTATGCTTTGAATGTTGCCTTACATTAGAAGAGTTTGTTGGCTTTTTGGCTTTAGAGTGTGGACATGCACATGTGTCTGTGTGTGCACGTACACACACATTTTAATGAATACTTTCTGTGCACAAAGGTCACATTACCTTTGCATAAAATCCCAAACAGTTTTGATAAAATGACCAGGATAATGAAATCTGCCTTCCCCCAACTTTTTAACCTTTACTTAAATAAACCAGCTTTGGCATGGTTTTTATCTCTTGAGAGATAAGGGAAAAAGTTCATTTTGGGTCAATGGTTGTTTATATTGAGACAGGAGAAAGCTAGCAAATGAGAACAGGTAAAGGGGCTCAGGGTCGCCTCTGATTGGCCTTGAAAACCGATCGGGGGACCAGCAGTTAGCATAATGACTATGTCGCTGGACTCCCATGTAGTCGTCCGCGATTCACGTCCCAGACCAGTTGGCTTAAAACTCACACTGGACACGTGTGCACGTGTGCCCAAGATCGCGAGAGGAGAATGGAGGAGAAGGGATTGCGGCATGCTCATCCCCCCTGGGGGGTGATTTCTTGCTTTCTGTCTCTATGTCTCTCTCTGTCTGTCTGGCGAGTGCACGTGTCCTATAGCGAAAATCTCTTCAAAAAAAAAAGAAAAACAAAAAATTATAAACCTCACAGAACGTAACTGCTGAAGCCTTTTGAGCCACTCTTTCTCTGTTCAGGCCTACCCCTACCTCTCAGGAGTGTACTTTCACTTTTATTTAATAAACTACCTTTTCTTTCACTACTGGCCTGTTTCATTCAATTCTTTGTCCGAAACACCAAGAACATGGATATCATCATGGATGGCACCCCCAAACAAGTTCACATATCTGTTTTGTTTTGCTGGTCCTGGCAGTTGACCTAAGAGCCTAAAATCTTTTCTTCTGACATGAGTGAGTTTTTTCTTGACATAGGAGTGTAGGGATTTTGGTCCCAGAATAAGTAGCAAATGAAGACAAGGATATAAGTATACAAATTAATAAATAAGCAACCAAGACTAAAGATTTTTAATCAAGTGGGAAATAATAACAAGATGCTACCTAAAGAAAGGGTTTAAGAACTAAAAAATAGCCAAGAAAAATGTATTTGGGATAACAAAGTAAGAACTATGGAGTCCTGAAATGGAGTTGAACATTGTAAATCTAGGGGATATGAATCGATTAAACAACTGATTTTCAAGAGAGAGGGGAAGAGATACATTCCTGAGAACTTAGTACTGATTCTCAATGGAAAAAGTAGCAAATATGATACCTTCAAAACCACACATACTTATACCCATCCGAGAGATTCCAATTTTCTCTCTTTGGGTAACTATGTCCCCAAAGAACAAAAGTCCCTAGGAACTTTGTAAGGTTAAATCAGAATCAAAGATTCTCCTGGTTAAGGAAGATTCAAGGAACCACAGAGCCCAGGCCTTTGGGAAATTCAAGGTCATGAGGTTCCAGTAAAATTTTTTTTTTTTTAATTAACATTCTCAGGCACTCTACAGACCTGTTAATAACCACTGGCCTTCCCTTTCACTGCTTCCTTGGTCATCATTGCATGCCTTGCCTTTGCCCTCCTTCATCCCTTAGATTTCTCTACTTTATTCCAGTTCATATTTCATCTTCATAAATCTAACACTCCTTTTAGAATAGCCTCACAGATTATTTACTCTCTAATTCTCCAGATATGAGCAGGGCTGCTCACTCATACTCTCCTAGCACCCTGGGTTTCTCTCACTCCTAATATCTCATAACTAACCTGTTTTATTCCCCATGTTCTCATTATAGTATAACTTTTGGAAGGTGAGGGTACATGTTTAATTTGCTTTTGAAATCCCCTTTTTAACAGAATCTGATGCAGAACAAAAATCCACTAAGTATTGAAATAAACTATACTAAAATTTCAAAATAGGATTTGTAAAGATTTCTACTTAAAATGACACTTTTAAAAACTGAAGCACAGGAAAGAAGGAGGAACAGGCATAAACTTTATTCAATGTTGTTAATGATAAATGGCATCTAGGAAATAGTATAACTTAGATATAAATTACTGTTACAGCTACACTTAAAAAATGAAATACAGTTGACTACCAAACGAGTGTTCATATAAGCATCAAAAGATATTTAGATAGATACTGTTGATTAATAAATTTTGCTTCCAAATGTATTAAATTTGGCATAAATATATAGTTTCGGTGAGTGCTCTTTTGTCATCCCTGTATCACAAAGTCTGCAAAATCTAAGGTGTAGGAAGATCCCTGAGCCATATGTGATCTGTGGTCTTTCATGCTCTCTCTGGCTATGTGAAGTGTGAATGATGCTGCTTACCTAACCCTGTGAGTTTTGTTTGCGAAAGTGATGAATATAGAAGACAAGGAAAAGAAGACAAAAACAAATAGATGATATTCACTGAGTGCCTTCTATGTGACAGACATTTCCAAAAAATTCTACGTACACTACCAAATGTAATTCTCACAATCTCTATTCAAGATCAACAATGTTAACACCAGATGAGGGGAAACATTAATGTGAAATCATCTGTCAAAAACTACAGAGCAAGAGAAAGACAGAGACAGAATTGATATCTAGGTCTACTTGACATCAAATTTATGGATGATCCTTGTGTCCAATGGCCCACAGTCCTGTCTGTGGACTGGTTCATGGTCAGCAAGGTCCACTGACACTCTCTACTGAGATGATACACAACAAAGATATTTAACTATGCTCACGAAATGGGTTGTGTGGCATAGTAGATAATATTAATTAATCTGGAGGGCTAAGCTCAAGAAATTGCACATATAGATTTATTCAATCTACAAACTACTTTTTTAGTCTTCAGGTTAGCAGCTCAATTTGAATATTACATTGACCTCCAATGTGAGGAAGAAAAATTTTATCCCATTCACATTTAGTGGAATAACTGAATGAGTAATATTACTTTTCCATGTTATATTTACTATGTGTTCTGATTTCTTATGATTTCCAGTTTTTTCCCCTCTATTTTCTGGCTTAATCAAGTTTTGATTCTTTTTCTTTGTCCCTCTTAAAATTTTGGAAGTTTTCCTAGTGCTTTTTAATTTGACTAGTTACAACTCTCCATATAAATGACATCTTATCTATATTGCTCTCCTTTTGTTCTAAGTGGTCATTGTTATTTCATGATCTTAATGTTTTCAGAATTATAGATGAGAAAAATGATGCTAGTACTATCCCCTCCCCTTTGTAAGTGACGTGTTCTTTCTGGATGAAAGTTTGCGACACCCTCTATTGTACAGTCATCAATATCCTGGATATTAGCAGTTCTGCCTGAGATTAAGTCAACTCAGTCAATCTGCTCTTACAAGTCTCTCCTGCAATCAGGAAAATTTGCTTCTAACATCTACGTAAGTACATAAGTATTACCTTTCCTCTCTCTATTTCTTAGCTGTCTCTGCAACATCTATTGCTTGTGTGTAAATCCTGAACCTTACCCCTCAGTCCCTCGCCTATCCTCACATCATTGTTTCCATCTTTGCCTATTTCCATTACTTGCCCAATAAAGAAATAAACAATAGAAAAACTTAAATATTTTTATTCCAAAGGCCAGCTAAAACATACCATCAGACTTCCTACCATAGAAGCCCCCAAATCACTGAAAAGTGACAGCATAGTAGAACGTCACCTTATATTTCTTCAAGCAATAGTCAAATTTCTGTACTGTAATAAAATGATAGAAACAAACATACTTTGTTTTATTGTGTTTTGCTTTACTATGCTTCACAAATATTGCATTTTGTTTGTTTGTTTACAAATTGAAGGTCTGTGACAACCCTGTACTGATCAAATCAATTGGCACTATTTTTTTTTTCCAACAGCATGTGGAATCTTTTTCTTTGTTTTCCTTTTTTTGTTTTTATTTATTTATTTTATTATTTTTTTTTTTTTGGAGAGGTTTTTGCTATAGGGCACGTGCGCTCACCAGACAGACAGACAGAGACACAGAGACAGAAAGCGAGAAATCACCCCCCAGAGGGGATGGTCACGCTGCAATCCCTTCTCTTCCATTCTCCTCTCAGGATCTTGGGCATGCACGCACATGGGCCCGGCGTGAGTTTTAAGCCACCAGGTCCAGGGCGCAAACTGTGGTCGACTACGTGGGAGTCCAGCGACATAGCCATTACACTAACTGCTGGTTCCCAGCATGTGGACTCTTCATATCTCTGTGTTACAATTTGGTAATTCAAAGCAAAGCTATGTACAGATTTTTAATTTTAGATATAATGCTATTTCATACTTAAGAGATTATAATATAGTGTAAACAATTCTTGTATATGTCCTGGGAAACAAACAAAGAAAAAATTGTGACTCGCTTTATGCAACATTGGCTTTTTTTGTGGCAGTCTGAAACCAAACCTGCAATATCTCCAAGGTATGCCTGTATGCTTTAGCAGAGTGTACATTAACTTTATAATCCCAAGATGAATTCACAAACAGATAAGCATTCTCTTGAATAGCTAAGACTGCACACGAAGTTAGACTAGGTAAATATAGGACACACAAACACACACTTTATTTCCAACTCCCAAGGTCTAATAGAGAAGAATAAGGAAGGAAAAACACCATAGAAGGGAATTAGGTCCTTTTCTAAAGAAATAAATGTACCTGTGGATAGCAGAGAAGGATGGTGAGTTTATCTTTAGAATCCTGTGTACCCTAAGGAGTGGGATTTTTTCTTTGCCACTGGAGAGGAACAATGCTATAATCAGCAGATGTCAGTCATGCAGTAGATATGGATCAAGTACAGATTCTGTTGATTTTAAATCCCCTCTACATATTAGGCCAACTGGCCAATAGGATTTTAAATTATCTCTGCATATTAGGCCAATGCCTATTAAGAGTAACCACACATTCAAGAGAGGAGGGACCCAGACATGAGTAATTCAGCCTGTCCTTGAAGTATAAATAGCTAACCATGTATCCCAGTTTTAAAGATGGTGTCATAATCAAGTTGCATAGGTCTGTCTGAATTATGTTTAAGTCAAATAAACTTAGCCAATTAAAAATGTTCCTATTGGGAAGGGTAGGTGGCATGGTGGTTAAAGGCTCTGGACTCCCACATGGCCGACATGGTTCGAGTCCTGGATTTGACAGCTTGCTTTCTCACCTTCTCTCTCTGACTCTCTCTGGTCAAATTGAAAAATAGTGATAACAGGGATCAGCAGTTAGCAAAGTGGCTATGTCACTGGACTTCCACGTAGTCGACTGCGGTTCGAGTCCCAGACCCGGTGGCTTAAACTTACGCCTGGTGCGTGTGCGCGTATGCCCAAATCCCGAGAGGAGAATGGAGGAGAAGGGATTGCAGTATAGCCATCCCCCTTGGGGGGTGATTTCTCGCTTTCTGTCTCTCTGTCTCTCTCTGTCTGTCTGGCGAGTGCACATGCCCTATAGCAGAAAAAAAAACTCTCCAAAAAAAGGAAAGAAAATAGTGATAATGAATAAATAAATAATTCTTTTTTTAAAAAAAATAGTCCTATCACTGAGGTCAGGATGTTATTTAATTGAGAGTCTTAGGTCTCTGAAAGAGTACTTACTATTAATACAAATATACATAAATACACACTTAGCCTTATGTTCCACACTATAGGGTTTCTTGGCCATTGCATAGTTTTAATTATTCTTTAACTTGTGCCATCCTTATTCCATCAGTCTCATCACTCCTTAGATACTTGCTTCTTTACTTGAATGCTTCATCCCGAAAATCATTTTGCTATTTTTATAACCCCACATATCAGTACTTTTAAAAAATTCATTCTCGGGAACCAGCAGTTAGTGTAATGGCTATGTCGCTGGACCCCCATGTAGTTGACTGCGGTTCATGTCCTGGAACTGGTGGCTTAAAACTCACGCTGGGCGTGTGTGCGTGTGTGCCCAAGATCGTGAGAGGAGAATGGAGGAGAAGGGATTGCAGCGTGACCATCTCCCCTGGGAGGTGATTTCTTGCTTTCTGTCTCTATGTCTCTCTCTGTCTGTCTGGCGAGCGCATGTGCCGTATAGTGAAAATCTCTCCAAAAATAAAAAATAAATAAATAAAAATTCATTCTCATGCTTTTAATTGTCTTAGCTTTGAAAAAGAAAACCTTCTTACATACATCATATTTTACATGAATATCTCATTGCTGAAGAACTTCTTTAAAATGTTCATCACACACTGGTATAAGACCTCTGAGATCCGACAGGTTGAAAATAACATGAGCTGATTTAAATTGCTGTCATTTCTAATTGCATATAAGGGAATTGTTGATTCCACATTTGATAGTAAAGACTCTCAGTAAGAAACAGATTGCAGTAGGTTAAATGGAAGTGGTTACATATATTTTATCAGTGAGATAGTTTTTCTACCAACTTAACAAAAAGTTCTAGACCTACACAAAAGATATTGATCAAATTACTGGTCAAATTACTTTTCTGTCAGGAAAAGTCATGGCATATTTTTCCATATTTTTCTATGCAAAAATGTATTTTGACTTTTCTAATGACCCAACAGTCTTATAGAGTCACTATGAGAAGTTTCCTATAATACACTGTCTGCCTTAAAACTTCAAAAGTAAGTACCTTATAGGTGCTTTAAAGTTCAGTTTTTTTAATGAAAATAAAATCTTTTCTGGTCAGCCCCAGCTGGATCCCACATGGCCAAGTGAGGTATGAGTCCCAGTCTCAGCACCTTGAAAAACATCCTGGGGGACCAGCAATTGGCATAATGGCTATGTCGCTGGACTCCCATGTAGTCAACCGTGGTTGGAGTCCTGGACCTGGTGGCTTAAACTCACGCTGGCACCTGTGCGTGCATGCCCAAGATTTCGAGACGAGAGTGGAGGAGAAGTGAGTGTGGCATGGCCATTCCCCCTGGGGGGTGATTTCTCGTTTTCTGTCTGTCTCTTTCTGTCTTTCTAGTGAGTGCACATGCCCTATAGCAAAAACAAACAAACAAACAAACAAAAAACTCTCAAAAAATTTAAGAAAAAAGAAAAAACATCCTAGGTGCTTATGTGTACCCAAAATCCTGATAGAATAGGGAAATGGAGAAAGGACTGTGACATATGGGGTGCTTTCTCATTTTTCTTCTCTCTCTCTCAACCTGTTTTTTTCTGGAGAGTGCATATGTCTGCTGGCAATTTAAAAAAATCTTTTCATTGTCAATTATATTTTTTCACATTATTTGATACTTTTTTTATATATTCTTTTTTTTGGAGAGGTTTTTGCTATAGGGCGCGTGCACTCGCCAGACAGACAGAGAAAGACAGAGAGATAGAAAGTGAGAAATCACTCCCCAGGGGGGATGGCCACACAACAATCCCTTCTCCTCCACTCTCCTCTCGGGATCTTGGGCACACACGCACACACACCCGGTGTGAGTTTAAGCCACTGGGTCCAGGACTGGAACCATGATCAACTACATGGGAGCCAGTGACATAGCCGTTACACTAACTGCTAGTCCCTCTATATATTCTTATACTCTTATGAAATACTAATCTTTTTCTATCAATTGATGACAATGATTTGCAAAATAGGGAGACAGAGGATAAGTGTATGAGGGAACTTCAAAAAGTTTGTGGGAAATAGAAATAAACTATGACTTTATGTTGGTGAGAAAAAAAATGAAATCCATGCATAGTTTTTTCGTGATACATATATCCATGAACTTTGTGAAGACCCATTGCATGTCTGGATTGATACATATGTATGTATACAGATAACATGTACATTTGCATAAAAATAGAAATATATGTACAGTGCTCAAATAGTTCTAAGTAAATGAGTTTAAGAGAATTTGAAGGAGAATTTTTTTTTCATTATATCCATGCAACACTTTATACTTTTCAAAGTCACTTCACATTTTTTAACTGATACAGTGAGGTAGGGTAGATGCTAACCTGAATTTTAAAAGGTGCCAACAGGCAGATTGATCAAATGCAAAGTCCCAAAGTTAGTGATACAAGTAACACTTGAGTTCATGTCTCTTAACACTTAACCTCCTTCTACTGAGAAAACATTAAAGAAACTTATCATCATAAATGACTATAAAGACCATACTCCCCTTACAGACAGGCTAAATACAAGTAAAACTGAAAAACAGAAGAAAAAGTTTGTTGTCCATTTTGTTGTTCTTTGAGTAGGTACTTGTCCTGTCACATCCCTGGTTCTTATTAATTCATCCCCAATCTATTTCCTAAACCTACCATGGCAAACTTCAACTGCACACTCCTGGTTTACAAGAATAGAAAAGGAATACTATTCTTGTTCCTTGATTGGAAGGCTATGAAATACCCAAGACTCAGCTCCCTCAGTGGTCTCTCCTTGTCACCTTCAAACCAGAACAGACCCAGTTAAGGACTTCTCCATCCAACTTGCACACTCCCAGGCATGAGGCACTGTGCATCAGACTGAAAAGCAGTTCATATTTACTTACTAACCATGGATACATCTTATCTCCAAGGTAACATAGTGTGCATTTTTTTGTGAAGGTTCTTTAGGAGGTAATACCTCTGCTTTTGCAACTTCTCAAAGGCGAGAATTCAGCAGTATAACAAAGCAGCACCATAGCAGACCAGAAATTCCAATGTCAAAGCCAAATGGGCTCCTCAAATTCCAGATTGCCTCACACTCACCAGATAGGCAGATTGACTTTCCTTCAATGCATGTGCCCAAGAAGGTGCTGG
Organism: Tupaia belangeri chinensis; assembly: GCF_000334495.1. NCBI lineage: Eukaryota > Metazoa > Chordata > Mammalia > Scandentia > Tupaiidae > Tupaia > Tupaia belangeri. Next base: position 1,585,658 of record NW_006208319.1, read on the forward strand.
GAGCATGAACTTATAGAAAAAGGGCAGATGTTCTCTTTCTCTTTTGCCAGAATTCTTGGTGAGGGTAGATTTCTTGTAGACAGCCAATTGCCCCTCAAGTCTGTTTACCATGAGTGGGATAAATAATTGCATACCACTGTGCCATGACTTCAGAGTACTTCCATACTTCTCCACCCCATGACCAACAGGATTGGTGGTGGTGGTGGTGTGTGCGTGTGTCTGTGGAGGGACTTCAAAAACTTATGGAAAATGAAATTAAAATATGCTATTTCATTTGCAGCAAAAAAATTTTTGAAATCTATGAATACTTTTTTCATAGTACTGATTTTCCATAAGCTCCTTTTTCTTTAAGGATTTTGCCATAAGGTACATGTGCTTGCCAGAGAAAGACTGTGAGAGGGAAAGTGAGAAATCAGCCTCTCCACAATCCCTTCTCCATTCTCCTCTCGGGATTTTGGGCATGCACAGACACATGTCTGGAGTGATTCTCAAGCTGCCGGGTCCAGGATTCTAACTGTCAGCAGCCATGTGGGAGCCCAATACCATAACCACTATACCATTTGCTGGCTCCTATAAACCTTTTAATGACCCCCTCATGCATCAGAGCAAAGACGGAGAAGAGAGCCAGATTTAGCATATTATTTCACTGACACAAAGATTTTTCTATATTAGTGTTTTTCAATATGTAAGCATAAAAACTGGAGATCTGATCAAGGACAATTGACTATAAAATATGGGTTGGGTGAACTTGAAAATATTTATGCAGTCAGTAACTCAATAACTTTTCATATATTGAGAGATTTTTATATGCCTATACTTTTTTACATCATATCAAAAAGCAGATACGTGAGGTTTCTAGCTTCAGATAACATGAATAAATATAAATAGGTTAACCTCCAGAGATGGTTTTGTCTGAAAATCTAATAGATTGCATACATATTTAACCCATATTAAATGATTTACCCCAAATCTACAAGGCTTGATGCACACTTTCACCTGTATCAATTGATTAATCACACTATTTTTTAGGAATCGTTATACCAGGGAATACTACCAACCTTGTTAGCTTGTAGGACAAGCAGAGGTCACAGGGCACAAAGTTCCTGAGGCACCTTTCTCCAAAACACTGAGGTCAAGGTAAGCCTTGGGCTGATCATTAAAAATAGTCTGTGTTTTTGGGCTTGCTGTGTTTTTGGCCTTAGCAGCTCTGTAGTCTACTCATGGCTCTGACCTATACGTGAGAAAATGCATACAGTTCTGAAATGAGATGAAGGAGAATACTGGATATCCAGCCACAGAAGTGATGTCATCAGCTATCTCTTCTAATTCACTGGATGTCAATTAATACAAATCACTGGAGACCAGTACGCCTATGGCAGTGTTACTCTGCTATCTACTCTTACTTCCCTAACACAGATGTCCCAGCCTACAGAGTCAAAAAGACTCAAGTTTGTGACTCAACACTATCATTTATTGCATATCAATCCTCTGAAAAGTCACCTAATCACTAGAAATCTTAGTTCTCTTATATATGAAATAAAGCTACTAGTGAAGCTTCCCTTATAGAGAGAGTATTAAATAAGTGTACTTGTTATCATCTCTGGACAAACCCAAATGTTAGCTATTATAATGATCATTTAGTAGTTCAATTATCTAAACCCTACTCAGTGACTCCATAAGGATAAATCTTCCATCTTCCCTGGTGGTAGACCTATAATCCTCTTCTTAGACTATTTGCAAAAGTGAGCATTAATAGGTAAGTTTATATTATTTACAAAATCAACTAGAATACTCTTCCTTCCTTTTTACTCAGTCCACTTTTTTGCTTGCATATTATGTTCCAAAATTCTATCCTTTGGGGTTGCATTTTTCTATGCATGATCTCAGCCAAAGGTGATTTTTATAATGTTGAATCAAATTCTCCCTGTCTACTTTTGAATTAGAAGCAGATGAAAGTAACTTATTTTATTTTTCTGCCTGAAAGAAACATTGGGCTGTTTCTGAGGCCAGATAATTCACTAATAGCTGAAAGTATCCATATATCTCATCTTTGCTCAGGAAGTCTCCTGGCTAATTATGAAAATATTAATTAAGTTAGGGGCAATTGAAAAAAGTTGCTTTTGAACCTGCTCAGTGTGAGCTAGTATTAGGTTACTACTGTATTTGTGTGGAGTCAGATTTCAGAAACATCTGGGAACAGATTCCCATCAAGTACAACTATGGTCTTATGATCTTTTTTCTCCAG
>NW_006208319.1:1587917-1632776 GCF_000334495.1 Tupaia belangeri chinensis
GAAAGAGATAGGTATTCTACTGTCAGTCAGTGCCTTTGACCTTTGGAAATGACTCCAAAGTTTAATTTGTCCAAAACCATTCAAAAACACACTGAAACTCTACAGTGCTTTTGTGTTCTAGAGATGGTCTATTTTCCTGTTCAGATGCACTGTGCACAATTCCTACCCTCTCTGTAGGCAGGAAGACAGACTGTCCCTCATCAACAGCACCCATGGATTCTTTGGCCATCAGACTTCTACCTTCGAGTTTCTCAATGGGCAGAATAGAAGCAAGATTAGGGAACGGGGAAAGATTACATTTGGGGATGTAGTCCCTGTTCCCCCAGGATTGCTGTGTGTTGACTGCATTCCCCTACCAAAGATACCTGTTCTGCTTCTGTTTTTATTCAAATATTCTCTGTTGTCCAGAGTAGTCACTCCCTCTTAGTTCTTCGCCCATATAGACCTTCGAGTGGTAAGGACTCCCAGTGCTACTAACCCTCGGGTATTGTACCAACCCTGCTCAGTTTCCTTAAACTCTACTCATGCTGTTTAATCAGTCCCTATATTAAATTGCCTCAAACTGTCCATTTGAGTGTCCTGAAGCATACGTAGGGCTGTATCTTTTAACTCTGTTCAACTTCTATTCTCTCTGCCTAGTGTACCATTTCCTGTGACCTGCCTGGAAAGCATCCACACATCCTTTCAGACATAACATTAAGGACTGCTCTTCTATAAAGCTTTCCCCTCTATTCTTCTAGACAGTGAGTCATGCCTTTCTCTGGGTTAAAGTCTTGAGTCAGGACACCTGGATTAAAATTCAGGCTCTGCTGTATAATAATTGTATGATCTGATACTAAATACTTTGCTTAAGTTTCCCAGGTCATAATTACTCACTTGTAAAATAAAAACAATAATAACGATTTCCTCAGTGTGAGAGTTAAATTAGTTAATATTTGCATCATAGTCAGTGCACCACCTGGGGCATTTGAAAATAAACATGACGATAGTCACTGTTGTTAGTTTGGCTCTTAATTTATTTCATTAGCTTGCCCATGCTGCTCATCTTGGTCTCTTAGTTCATTTAGCACTGTTATAGAATACTCGAAATGGGATAATTTATAAACAAAATACATTCATTTCTAATAGTTCTACAGACTACAAAGTCCAAGATATCAAGATTGAGGGACCCACATCCTGCAAAGGCCTTCTTGCTGTTCCAGTCTGCAATGGAAGAGCAAAATAAGAGCAAGAACACACATGAGAGAGAGAGAGAGAGAGAGAGAGAGAGAGAAAGAGATGCCAAACTCATTTTTATAACAAACCAACTCATGTGATAACTAATCCACTCCCATAATAATGGCTTTGATTTATTCACCTCCTAAATGTTCCACCTCTCAACACCATTGCACTGGGGACTGTTTTTAACACATGAACTTTGGGGAACAAATTTAAACTATAGCAGCCTCCCTGGTCTTGATCTAGCACTAGTGGGTTTTCCATAATTGTTTATTAAATTTTAGAAAGAATGAATCTTGTAGTGAACTATTTCTTTTCTGGGCTGTTTCCCATTTCAAGGAGACACTGAAGGCCAAGAGTTCCATTTTGACTTCTTTAATGGAAGTATATTTAAAGAGCCAATGAAGAGTCAGATACAAGTATTAGATGAATTTTGGAATGTGGAGAACTCTTTGAGGTTAGGTTATAACAAGCTAAACAATATGTTTCCAGATTTCTAGTATATGATACTGTGTTTTTGGAAACACAGAAAATTGATGAATTAGGTAAGAGAATCCAATATTTATACCACTTCAAAGTAACAAGCAACAAACATAGGTGAGAATTCAGGAGGATCCCCAAGACTGCCAGTTTTCCAAACTTTCAGAAAAAATGGTCAGTAATCTATTCAACCTGATTTTTTTTTTTCCTGTCATGAGGAGCAGTTTGAAATGACCAAATATGAAGGTTATAGCAACTCTTTAGAGGTTACTGCTGTTCACAAGTCATTCCGCAATAGAAAATTGCTCTTTACAGAAAACCTAATTTGCTAGACATCATAAAAAACTGATTATTCAAGTGAAAATTAAATGTTCAGGTAATCAGTATGTGCTCACTCACTGCAACTAAGTGTGGTTCTCAGATCTGCTCAAGAAAGGATATTCCATTTTTGGAATAGTTACTTTCTCTATCCCACTTTCTGTGGCCCTTTGCTTCAAGTCTAGATGCACCCATCCCAACAGCCCTGAAGGCTCCACAATTAAATTTAGCCTTTCGTATGAAAAATAAAATTTTAAATTAGGGAGAGAAAGAAGTTAATTAATTGTACACTGTTTGTCTACTATTCAAGAGGTAATTTACTAGGAACTTTATATGCATCGTCCCATTAATTATCATCACATTAACAATAGTCTTATGAGGTCCCTTATTATTAGTCTCATTACACAAATAAAGAAACTGAGGCCTGGGGATAAGTAATTTGCCCTAGGCCATACAACTAGTATACTCTACTTTATCTTCTCACATTTTATATTATTTTGATCTGATCAGAAGTTTTCAACCACAGTGGTACCTTGTCTCCTACCCTTAAGGGGTATGTGGAAATATGGGAAGCATTTTTGTTTGTCATACTTTGGCCTGAGTCTTCCTGGTTTTTCGTGTGTGGCCAAGATGCCAGGCATGCTAGAAGGCACCATGTAGTATAGATGCCTGCTATTTAGATAGACTATACATGTCTTCCTCAGGTGTCTACACACATCCTTGGAGACACACTGTGCTTAAACTCTAGAAGCTAAGTAATTTTGAAACCATAAACTATTAACAAATAGCCAGTTTATATAGTTTTTAGATTCTAAATATGTTTTAGTTATTAAGAACATCTAAATACAGACTTACTGTGGACTACACTTCCACTCCATGGTTCAAATACTTGACCGAGTAGTGAGGCCATGCTTCCTGTGTCAGATGGAAGTCCAATTTTCATTGCATTATGTTTTAACAATTGAAAACAAGAAGGTCTCACATGACTTTTAATTAGTAGTCACTGTTAGAATTGTCAGAGTAACCCTGATGAGACTGAAAGTTATCATGTTTTCTAACTCTGTTAACAAACCTGTCATATTAAATACAAACAGTCTGAAAATTTACTTGAGTAGCAACTTGAGCTTGAGGTTTCCACAAATACACAGAACCTTCAGATCAGAAAATGCTACCCTTCAAAACCATCACTCTGAAGTTCGTATGTGCATTCCAAAAATGCTTCCTTATTATTCTGAATACATTTGTCATTCCTCTCTGCAAATATTTTCAGACCTTACATATCATCTTTCCAGTATTTTCGAATGTACCCTCTGTGAAAGCATTCGACTTTGAGTCATAGTGGGGAGTAGTCTGGAGCCAACTCTTCATCTATTGCATTCCATTTGATTGAATTAAACAAAAATACATCGTTCCCAGCATGCGACAGGAAAGAGACAAGCAAGGCAGAAATCTGCCAAAAGATAGATGATCCTTCAGGGTAACAATTTTCTTTGTTTAAATTTATATGTGATTATAATTCTTAAACTGATAGACCTAATGCCTCAAGAAACTGGAACTGACAGTACCTTCTTAAGTAGAGCCCCAAACTGTGCAAACATTGTTAGGCTAGACACATGAAATAATATCCCTTTAAACATACACCTTCTGTTATGTCTCTTTCAGAAATCAGTTTTATTATGTTATACTCATACTTTGTATCTGGTCACACAATTTGCTTCATAGGTTTTATGAGCTTCCTGCTTGAGGGTACACATTTTATTCCCTAAACACAGGACAAAGTGGTCCCCTCATTCGGAGCTCAGATGAAATGATGTGAGCATCGGCAGAGGCAAGGCAAGCTTGGAGCGCTGAAGACTCAGTGCCACCCAAGTGAACACTACCAGGCCCTCCAGCCTAGGACTGGAAACCTGGGGACGGATGAGGTATTATCTTTTTTTAAGCCCACCAGTCTGCCATGATTACTTGCATAGACGCAGACTACCAAATAGTGAGAGGAAAACACTTTCTAAATTCCTAAATGGAGTGAGATCAGAAGAAAAGAGCAAGGGAAAGCCACGGAACAAGAAGACAAGAAGTCTATAATCTGGGCTCTTCTGCAAATGCCCTGTTTGCAGCTTTGGGAAATCATTCAATGTCTTTGAGTCTCAGAATCCTTATCTGTAAAAGGGGAAAGATTTATGCAATCTGAAGAGAAACCAGCAGGTGGCATGGTGGTTAAGGCACTGGACTCCCACATGGCTGACTGCGGTTCGAGTCCCGGACCTGGCAGTTTGCTTTCTCACTTTCCCCCTCTCTCTCTCTGTCTCTCTGGTAATTGTATACATAAAAAATAGAATAATAATAATGGATAAAATTAAACAAACAATTTAAAAAGAGAATCTTTGTCTGTAAAATGAGGGTTTGCAACTAGTTAACAGTCATCATTCTTTTCCCATAAATATTGCACTGCTTTTCAGAAGACAGAAAAAAAATAATGCTATATAAAGAATACACATGTTGAGAAATTCAGTCCTACTGCCTGATTGTTAGGGAGCCAGATCCCACATGACTGACTATGCAGTTTGAATCCTAGCCCCGATGGCTTGAAGGACACTGTGGGTACATGTCTGGGTGTGCCCCCAATCCTGATAGGTTGGAGAAATGGAGGAGAAGAGGTTGTGATGTCACCATGTTCCACTGGGGAGTGCTTTCTCTCTCCCTCTCTCTCTCTCCCTTTCTCTCTTTCTCTGTCATCAGTGAGTGTATGTGCCTCCTGGAAAAAAATAATTAAATTAAACACACACACACACACACACACACACACACACACACACACAAAGAAATTCAGCAGCCTGACTGAAAGAAACTGGATTCTTTTCAGCTCTGAGTCTAGCTTAAACACATAAACAAATTCACCTCATTGTAAACTTTACAAATGTGGCCATGCTTTCCTCTTCCTGTGTATATTCTTCCCTACTTCACTGCTCATCTTCCAACCAAGCTTTCATGATTCATTACAACATGGGTCAGAACTATTCTCAACTCAGCCTAATTTTATATAGATCCTTCAATACCTCTACTTAAAAAAATTATGTGGCATAAGTTAGGAATAAACCCCAGGATTTCCCAAAACATTACACCAGGCAGTGAGTCCTTCCTTCTGTCTAACTTAGATGTCCCAAGCCACAATTTAAAGCCATTTCCTTGCCTTCTTTGATTTAGTTTAAATAAAAACACCTCCCTGTCTCAGTCATCCTCTCAGAGGGAGTTTACAATTCATTTTATAGATGAGATGTCCTTGGGATGAAACCAGAGGTCACTCTTGCTGTCAAACAAAATCTTTGTCAATATTAAAATGAGAACTAATTTGACTTAATCTAAGTCGACAAGGATAAAAGGAGCTCAGTTACTGGAATAAATTCACCCATGGTATTGGAATAGAGAGACTACAAAACAAAATTATATCCTCAATCTGAGTGTAGTTTTAAAGCACTTAGTAACTATATTGTGTCATAAAAAAAGTAACGGTAGTAAGAATTCTATGTAGTTGTTTTCTATTTATGACTGAAGAGTGCACCAAGTTCTTAAATGGCTAATTTTATAGTCATTTTCTGATCTGAATAAATGTCACTTCCTGTTTTGGGACTAACAGAAGTGTACTTAAAGGACTTAATAAAACACACTCAAAAAATTATCACATCAGTTTATAAATAATTCTCTAGAGTTTATTTTATGTGGTTCTTTTCCAGAACAAAGGCAGCATCCCCTACTCCATCGTGGGTGGCTTATTATATTGTTGGCTTGGTTCCCACACTGGAAGTAAGGAAATGCTATTTAATGATAATTGACATTGTTATGGCAAATATTTTGATTAGTATCATCATCAAGATTTTGGTTACACAATTATCATTATTATTTCTATTTCATCTTGATAACAAGATGGGTCACTTAGTGACCCCAGAGACCTGTTGACTTAACCACTGATTGCCCGGTGGTAAAATCAGAGTGTAGCCGTGTGTGTCAGAATGCAGGCAGCCTAGACAGAGAGTGACCAACTTGTCTCAGTTTGCCTGGGGACCAATGGGGTTGACAGTCAACGTTTCACGTCCTGAGAAAACTGTCAGTCTCAGCAAATTGGGACAGTAGTCACCCTACTAGATGGGGCAGGACCAGAGTTCAGAGTCAAAAAAACCTGGATCTGGTCCAACCCTGTCCCTCTCTTTCATCTGGTATCTATTGGAGCCTTAGTTTCTCACCTATAATAATTTGCTTGGGATCAGCAGTTGGCATAAATGGCTATGTTGCTGGACTCCCATGTAGTCGACTGCAGTTTGAGTCCCAGACCCGATGGCTTAAACTCACGCTGGGTGTGTGTGTGTGCATGCCCAAGATCCCAAGAGGAGAACAGAGGAGAAGGGATTGTGGCATGGCCATCCCCCTGGGGGGTGATTTCTCTCTGTCTTTCTGACGAGCGCATGTGTCCTATAGCAAAAACCTCTCCAAAAACTAACTAACTAAATAAATAAATATTTGCTTAATTTGAGGGTTTTTTTTTTTTTTTAAACTCTGGATAGTATACACTTGAATGTCTTTTGAAAACTATAATGTTACATTATAAATATGAGATATTTTTATTTTGGGGGCCAGCAGGTGGCATGTTGGATAAGATGTTGGACTGCCACATGGAGAACCATGGTTCGAGTCCTGGACCTGGCAGCTTGCTTTCTTACTCTCCCTCTCTTAGTCTCTTTGGTTAAATTGAATGATAATAATAAAAAAAATCATTGAAAAAAAACAAAAACAAAGATACTTCCATTTTTATGTTCCAAGCCAGCAGCCTAAACAGATATGCCCATTTTCCTGAACACTGGACTGCTATATTTTCTGTTTAACAACTTTAGATACTATACAGAAAAAGATTATGACTTTTTAAAATTCTTTTTTATTTTTTTGAGAGAGATTTTTGCTATAGGGTGCATGCTCTTGCCAGAAAGACAGAGAGAGACAGAGAGACAGAAATTGAGAAATCACTCCCCGGGGGGATGGCCACACCACAATCCCTTCTCCTCCATTCTCCTCTCTGGATCTTGGGCATGCACGCACACACGCCCAGCATGAGTTTAAGCCACCGGGTCCAGGATTCGAACAATGGTTGACTACATTACAGTCCAGAGACATAGCCATTATGCCAAATACAGGGTCCCACATTTTTAAAATTTCTTTAGCCAAGAAATGATTCCTGTGAAAAGATGAACTGCAAGATGTTATATTTGGAATTTAGCCTTTCTATTAATATATAATACTATCTTAGATTGAGAGTATGAGAAATAGAGAAAAAAATACAAAGAAAGGGAGAATAGAGATTAGAAATAAATATGAATTGAGCTAGATGCATGAGACATACACAGAAGACAAGGTAAAATATCAAGTGCTTAAAAATGTGAAGTCTTCCTCAGACTGACCTATAATTGACTGTGGGAAAGTACCAGTCAGACCATTCACAGAGTTGAGGCTCAAGATTTATTTCATTTGATGCCATGAAAGGGGAAAAGACAACTGACTGATACTTGAAAGACTCTAGCTAAATCCAGGACTTTGATTTTATCTGGACAATCATAATGATGGTTATGACAATGAGAGCAGTTTTTTCATAAATGCTTATAAAGTACTAGACATCATGCTAAAAGTTTTATACTTTGTTTTAATTTATTTCTTGTACTATAACAAGATACTTTAGACTGGGTAACTGAAATAATAGTAATTTATTTCTCATAGTTCTGGAGCCTAAAAGTATCAGATCATGGCAGTAGACTCAGTATCTGGTGAGAGTGACTTGTTGCCTCTTCACGTAGTAGAAGAATGAAAGATGACCTAGGGAGCATCCCTTACTGTTTGAGACCAGCAGATGGCATAATGGTTACGTTGGTCGACTCCTATGTAGACTACCACAGTTCAAGTTCCAGACCCAGCAACTTGAAACCCACATCAGGCACATGTGTATGCATGCCCAAAATCCTAAGAGGAGAATGGAGGAGAAGGGATTGTGGTGTGGCCATGCCCCCTGGGGGGGTGATTTCTCATTTTCTGTCTCTCTTTATATCTCTGTCTCTCCAGTGAGCACACACACCCTATAAGAAAAATCTCTCCATAAAAAAATAAAAAAGAGCCCTGATCCCCTCATGAGGGAAAGTCTTCACAATCTAATCATGTCACTGAAGCCCCACCTCTTAATTCTAATAATGGGTGTTTGGTTTCAACACATGTACTGTGGAGGGACCACACATTCAAACAATATATCAGTTGACCCTAATATCACAATACATTGAATGTAGCGTCATTATCTTTACTTACTTTAGAGGAAACCTTGGTTTTAAAAGTAAAACAATTTATCCAGTTTACACCCCTTGAAACAATGGAAGTGTGAGTCAAATCCAGCTCAGTTAGACTGCAAACCCCATATTCTTAACTCTCGTACTTAATGTTTTTCGTCATTTCTCTCTTTTTAAAAATATTTATTTATTTATTTATTTGTTATTTAGAGGTTTTTGCTGTAAGGTGTGTGCACTGGCCGGAAAGAGAGAGACAGAGATAGTGAGAGAGAAAGTGAGAAATCACTCCCTCCCACCACCCTACCCCCACCCCGAGGGGATAGCCATGCCACAATCACTTCTCCACTATTCTCCTCCTGTGATCTTGGGCATACATGTACACGCACCTGGTGTGATTTTCAAGCCACCAGGTATGAGACTCAAACTGTGGTTGACCACGTGGGAATCCAGTGACTGAACTACTATACCATCAACTGGCTTCCCATTTATCTTTTAGACAAGGCTTCCTCTTGCTTTATGACTCAAGTGTCTTCCAAAACTTTTACTGATTCCTGTCTCCCAGGAGTTTCTTCCCTAACTGTGCTGCCCTCCACAACATTGAACAAAACTCAGTTGTATTTGTGTTGTTTTTGTTGTTTGTTTGTGTTTGTTTTTGTTTTTTAGTTTTTGTTATAGGGTGCATATGTTCACTAGAGAGAGACAGAGACAGAAAGAGAGAGGAGGGAACCAGCAGTTAGCGTAATGGCTATGTCGCTGGACTCCCACATAGTCGACCACGGTTCGTGTCCCAGACCCAGTGGCTTAAAACTCACGCTGGGCGCGTGTGCGTGCATGCCCAAGATCCCAAGAGGAGAATGGAGGAGAAGGGATTGCGGCATGACCATCCCCCCTGGGGGGTGATTTTTCGCTTTCTGTCTCTATGTCCCTCTCTGTCTGTCTGGCAAGCGCACATGCCCTATAGCGAAAAAAACTCTCAAAAAAAAAAAAAAAACAAAGAAAGAAAGAGAGAGAGAGGAAAAGTGAGAATTCAGCTCCCCCACCCATTCTTCTCTCGAGATTTTGGGCACACATGCACATGCACCCAGTAAGACTTTTGAACCATGGAGTTGGCTATGTGGAATCCAACACCTTAGCCTTCATACCATCTGCTGGTCCTATATTCATATTATTCTTACTAGTTTACACTCCGTCTCTCTGGTCCAACTGAGAGCTCCTCATACACAAGAGCTGTCATTTATTCTATCTTCCATCCCTTTGCCAGACTGCCGGTATCACCTCTGTTAGACATGGTTAAATTAAGCACTAAGATAAAGTTATTTTTTTAAGCACAATTTCTATATAATCTTGCTGTTTTCTTTTCTTTTCATTTTTTTTTTATTTGAGGAGGTTTTTGCTATAGGGCACGTGTACTCACCAGACAGAGAGAAACAGAGAGACAGAAAGTGAGAAATCACCCCCCTCCCCGAGGGGATGGCCATGCCGCAATCCCTTCTCTTCCATTCTCCTCTTGGGATCTTGGGCACACATGCACATGTGCCCGGCGTGAGTTTTAAGCCACCGGGTCTGGGACGCGAACTGTAGTAGACTACGTGGGAGTCCAGCAACATAGCTATTACGCTAACTGCTAGTCCCAAATCTTGCTGTTTTCAATATCAAGAAAACTTTGAAGATTATAAAGCCACAATTTGAAAGCGATAGAAGATAAAAGGGGATAATTATCCCTTTTGAAAAAGCTGTGTAATATACTGTAAAGTCATATGCAATTCCATGTAATATAAACAAGATTATGATGATAATAAATAAATAAGATAAAACAAGAAGAAAAAAGGGAGATAATTATTAAAGCATTGGTTTTTCCTCTACCCAGTGACAGTAATTTTATAAGAACATTCCTAAAGTTTGAAAGGAAGTTCTTAACTACAAATAAGGTAGCATGTGGAATTTATTATACCAATTATTTATATAAGTTGAAAGTAAAAATAGACACAGGAAGGGCTTAGATAAATTCAAAGACGAGAGCTGCATAACCAATTGTTAATAGCAAATTAGAGTGGTTTAGAGCATGTCCATCATTTCTTAATAATGGCAAACTGTCCTCTTCCCTCTAAAAGGTTCTTTGGTCTCAATATTAAGGGCTGAGTGTGGGACTTACAGAAAGTAGTCATATTTCATTTGATACTTTCATATATATATATATATATATATATACAGACATAAATATACACACACACACAAATATATATATATATATATGTATATATACACTCAAAATGTGGTCAACCATGTGAGAGTCCAGTGCCTTAACCACTGCAACACTTACTGGCCCCTGTACTTGCATTTTGACCCTCTTATATGCTAAGTAAGAACTGGCATTAGGACTAATTCTTTAAGATTAGTAATACTATATCAAGCTGTACCAGGCACAAAACAGACACACAGGAGATATTACTGAACAGTAAGCTGCATGACTTGGCTTCCAGAATGCTTGGCTTTTTTGCTGTGGACCACAAAGGACACTAAAATATCTGGTGGGACTCAGCATGATTCAACACCAGCACTTGCTATACATCACTGACGGTTTTTGTTCAAACTCTCTTGATCAAAGTGTGGTATCCAAGGAGACAAAAAAGAAGATGCTGGTCTTAATAATCATATTCAGATTCATGGAATCGTTCCCTGAGAATTTCCTAGTACTTATAGGATTTGGATCCAAGTCATTCTGAAGACTACAAGTCTCAAAGGGTCTGAAAAGTACTTTGAATGTCGATTCTTCTCCCTCTTCCCAGTCTATATATACTCCTTCCACAAAAGATATATTAAAGAGAAATACCTCATTTTCATTCAGAAAGAAGTAGGTACCTAGTATATGTTCCCTGGGTGGTTCCTCCCAGTGACTTTGGTATTAACTACTGAACAAATTATCCTTAAGAAAAGTTTGTTTATTAGATTTCCAGAGATATATTTAGTATTAGCTATTTCATCAAGGAAGATTCTTATATTATGTATTATATCCATTTCTCCAAAAATCTTATTATTGCATGTAATTTCACTTCCCTCTGGAACTAGCAGCAAAGCTGGTTAAGTCGCAATTACCTGTACAACTGCAATATAAAATTAGATGCGTATTTCCACAGGCCCTTCTCATTTTGCCCAAGTCTCTGTGGGTAGGGATAGTACAAAGTTAAAATGCTTAAGACCGAGGTAATCAGATCACTGCTAAGTAAGTAAAATGTAGTTGCCTATACAAGGTAATACTGTTCTCACCTGTGAAGAATGAAGACCCTGCAAGCAGTGCTACTGCCTGCCATCCCTGCTGAGTTATTAGGAGCAAAGAAAAAAAAAAAAAAAAAAAAACAACTCTGGCCCTGGGCACATAAGCTATCACACTTGAAATAGATTTTTCCAAAAGTGCAATCTGATCATCCTTGCTGAATGTCTGTAAACTCAGAATTATCGCTGGAGTCCCAAGGTGGACTAAGATTTCTGGAAATAAAAGGCCCATGAGAATAAATGTGCACATGCATGTGTCCACACACACACATACACACACACAGGCTTTTTGGTGTACCCAGAGAAGGGGTCAAGTTGTTTCCTTTAATCAGTGACTAACAATTATTTCTGGGACTTTTAGAATGTGACCTACTCTGTGCCAGGCACTCTAAAAGAAGGGTTACAGTAGAAAAATGAGTGATACCAAACCTAAATCCCAAAGTTGCATAGAATTTGTGAGGGAGACAAGACAACGGGTAGTTACTAAATAAAGTGACTTAGTGTAAGTTTCGTAAGGTGATATATTATTAGTAAGGTGTAATAAATGCTACATTATGAGTCATACTTATCCAGATTTGCTTCAGCAAACCTTTATTGAGTACTTCCTAAATTTATGGACCTTTTTAAGGCATCAAAAGGGATAAGAGAAATAAGATTCAGGTCTTATCATTAAGAAGAGGGTAGAGATAGGGAGCTCATGATAGGCCTGTGGTCAGGCCCTCTGCTCATTTCTTTAGGTACTTTAACAGATTGCCAACTTGTAGTGGTTCCCAAGATAAAGAGCCACAATTTCATTCTGTAAATAAAGACATTGGGGACCAGCAGTTAGAGTAATGTCTATGTGGTTGGACTCCCACGTAGTCGACCGTGATTCAAGTCCTGGACAGACTTGGTGGCTTAAACTCATGCTGGACACGTGTGCGTGCGTGCCCAAGATCCAGAGAGAAGGGAGAAGGGATTGTGGCATAGCCATCCCCCCTGGGGGGTGATTTCTCGCTTTCTGTCTCTCTGTCTCTTTCTTTCTTTCTGGCGAGTGCAGGTGCCCTATAGCAAAAACTTCTCCCCGCAAAAACAAATAAATAAATAATAAGGACACTGAGGCTCAGAGTAACTTATCCAAGATTTTACCTGCTGGTAGAGTCAGAGTCTACCTAGGAGGCCTGTATGGGGTTTTCTCCACACTGGGCTCCTTTCCTTCAGATCAGGGGAACTTGTCATTCAAGGTAGCAGTTACCATAGGCTGGTCCAAAAGTGATCTGGGACAGTGTGTTCCTGACTCACTGCAGAGCGAAAAACACAAAGCCAATGCTGCAAGCTTAGATTTTCATAAGTCTAAATTGATTAAACAACTTCTAAGACGTTCTTCCCTTCTTCCTCTTGTGATGTTAAATGTCCATTTAGGAAATGATGATGTTAGTTGATGATAGTTGTTATTTTTTTTAACTTTTTTTCTTTTAACTTTTTTTGAGAGGTTTTTGTTTGTTTGTTTGTTTGTTTGTTTTTTCGTATAGGGCATGTGCACTTGCCAGAAAGAAGAGAGAGACAGAGAGACAGAAAGCAAGAAATGAGAAATCACCTTGCAGTGGGGTTGACCATGCCACAATACTTTCTCCTCCATTCTCCTCTTGGACAAGCACGCACACATACCTGGTGTGAGTTTAAGTCACCCAGATCCAGGACTTGAACAATGATCTACTACATGGGAGTCCAGCAACATAGCCATTATGCCAACTGCTAGTCCCTAAAAACTTTTTTTCTAGAAAAATAAATTTGATATTTGATGTCCATTCCTCATGTATTGTTTTGATTGATTTACTTTAAATGATGCTTGAAATCCAAAATCTGGGAAACACTAATTGAACAGATGATTTTGAAATCGGTCTTGATACAGAGCTTGGCTATATTAAAAATTCCCATAAATTTTTGACAGGAGAAAAGTATTCTGAATGTACTGACTCTATCTCTATATCATTTTCTAGCACTCTTTCATCCTCATTTATTTTTTAAGAGAGTTTTTGCTATAGGGCACATGCAATTGCTGGATAGACAGAAATGAGAGACATAAAACACGGTTTCAACTCCCAGAGGGATGGCTATGCTGCAATCCCTTCTCCTCCATTCTCCCCTCTGATTCTTGGGCATGCATGCACATACGACAGGTCCAGGACTCGAACCACGGTTGATAACGTGTGAGTCCAGCGATGTAATCATTATTCCATCTACTGGTCCCCATCTTCGTTTTTTAGCAAATCGTTCAAACCATAGAAAAATGCCCTGGAACCTGACTCTTCTTAGACATAGTAAGTGAATATAAAGGTAAAAAGGCCAGTGTGAGGAATGAGAACCACTTACATAAAAAGAAGGCAAAACTGCTAGCAAAGTACAACAAACAAAATGGACTGTTAGTCTTAAGTTAGTCTTTCTACTTTAAAGGATAAATATGGTCCCGTCCTCTTTGGTTTGCTCTTCCTGAAGATATGAAGCAACAGCATAACTGTCAACTGCCTCCCACCTCAATGTCAATAAATCTCTCTGTTGTCACCTTTTCCAAAATACGCATACAGCAGGTCGGACAGGGAGAAGCAGCTTAGTGTGTCAGTAACTGAAAAACAAACTAATCTCATCTTCGCAACGTTAACCACGAAGATGCATCTGGCTAATCTTACAGACAAGGCAATGTTGATCAAGGTGGTGGTGGTGACTATCAGTTGAAAAAATATGTGCCTCAGCCAGAGATTTAGGAACCTGGACTCCACCGTTGCAAAGTCTTTTATGCCAGTGGCATGATTCCTTCTCTCAAACTCAAATCCTAAAGAGCCTAACAAAAAGGATAAAGGATCACAAATATTATCCAACTTGTGGTCATGCAATGTCTCCGTAACGCTGCCAAAGTGGCAGAACTGGTGCTCCCAGGCCCCAGCCCCGTGGAAGAAGAGGCAACACTGTGCAACTCTTTCAGCATTTGTTAAACATCCCAGGGTGCCGCACCCTCCAGGCAAAGGCTCTGAGGTAGTTAAGAGAAGAAACCTGTTTATTTACCTTTGCATTCCCCACTCCTAGCACAGTTCCTGTTATCCAGTGGGTACTTAATAGATTCTTGATGAGTAAATAAATGGGGAGGTGCAATAGGTGTTCAGTAAATAGGCATGAGATAAAGAACTGAATGTACTGTCTTAATCTAGTCTGTTACTTGCCAGTCAAGACTGAGCCAGCAAAGTGGTCCTTTCTCCTTCTTCTTCTTCTTCTTCTTCTTCTCCTTCTTCTTCTTCTTCTTCTTCTTCTTCTTCTTCTTCTTCTTCTTCTTCTTCTCTTCCTCCTTCTCCTTCTTCTTCTTCCTCTTCTTCTCTTCTTTTCCTTCATCAGATACAGAAACAGAGATGGGAACAGAGATAGAGACAGGCACCCTCAATAGTCTTCATGCCATAATCTTCTCTCTAACTCCAGTCCCACAGTGAGCCTGGATCACAGGCATGGCCATGGGCACGCTCTGAGAGTTGAGGTCGATGTGGGACACCAACCCAGGGCCTTCCCACATGGTCTCTTGCATCACACAGGAGCAACCTACTTTACCACCACAGCTAGGCCAGGAGTGGCCCTTCCTTCAAAAAAATTTAGAGTAATGCAATGATTACTCAAAGATCATTTTGTTTACGTGTGTGTGTTTCTTTATCTGTCTCTGTATCCATCTGTCCATCTATTGATCTATCTATCTACCTATCTCCAACTTTCTTTATCCTCTATTTCTTTCTCAATGGCTTAAAGAAGTCAGAAAAGCTTCAGACAAAAAAATGTCCAATCCAGTGCTTCCGATCTCAAACAAAGTTTAGACCCATTTCTACACTTGACTTCGTTTTTTCTCTCCTTCTCTTCCTTTTCTGCCCCAGATCCCTGGCCCCCTTAGTCCTCTGGCAACACAGTCATGCCCTTGTAAACTTTGAAAACTCTCTAGTGTCTGTCATATTTTGATTCTCTGTCAGGCCACCAAGAAGAAAATTCATGCAAGGTGAGTAAGAGTTTACTCTGGAGGGCTTGCAGAATTGTTGGACATAAAAGGGAAACTCTAGGCAAAAATCACGCACGTACTCTACCAAATGAGGCTTATCATCTCATGCAAAGGACCAAGAGAGCCTTATTTCATTTGCTACCGTGTCTTTAGTTTTATTTTATTTTTTTGCACACAACTTTTTAGACTGCTGGTCCAGATTGTTAAAGGAAAGAGGAGGTTCTACAGTTCAGCAACCTCTAATGTGAAAGTGAATGATTTTCAGATTTCCTCTTGTTAAGTGACACTCCTTACTGACTCCCAGGAGCACAGGCTGCCATAGACTGCTCACGCTTCCCAAGCCAGCCTCCCATTGACCTGTGACCACAGCCATAAGACATAGAAACCAGGCCTCATAACCAGAAGCCTCACTGCACACACAGGCAGGCTTCGCTGCCTCCCACCAGCACAGTAGCCAAAGCCAGAAGCCTGCGCAAGGGCCCTGTCCTCACTGCACAGGGAGGCAGGTCTGGAACAGCCCTGGTGTTACCCCTCCCTCTTGGCCTTCCCTGGATACATTTTCTATATCAGGAAAAATTAGTCTTTTAAGACATAAGTGCAGTCTCTCTGCAGAATCTGTCAAACCCAATGGAATCTTGCACTTTGTTAACATTGTGAGCAAAGCTTCCCTCTGACATACACCTGGTTCTGCCCAGACCTTAAGTCCTACCTAGCTCAAACACTACCACCATCATGAGGCCTTTCTCAATTAGTCCCCATGCAAATTCTCTCTTTTCATTTCCTGTAGCATTTTTCTTTGTGGGTGTCTGACAAGTGACTTATGAATGCACCTCACTTTTGTCATTCATACAGTGGAGCACAGGCTATAGAGCAAAAAGATTGTTCTGAGGATAAGATGACATATATGAGTCCCTGGCACAATCAGTAAGTCTTAGTTTCATTTATTAATATGATATAATTTTATCTTTATGACAGATATTATATATATATATATAATTAGTAATACATTATAAATTCCCAGAGAACAGAAAATATCTTTATGTTTAAAGCTTATTTTTAAAACTGTATTTCTTCTATGAGAAAGAGAAACAGAGAGAGAGGGGGAGAGAGAGAGAGAGACAGTCACTCCTAACAGTGTCTCTGCCCTACCCACAGCCAGCCCAGATCATGAGCATGGAAATCCCACCATGTTCAGAGGGACCACTGGATGCAAATGCAGGACCTCCATGCGTGGGTTCAGCATCACAAAACATTACCACTGGGCCACCACTGCTGGCCCCAGCAGATACCGTCTTAGCCATCTTTGTGAACTGGCTAGCACAGTTCTCTGCATTTAACTTCTTTACAGTGTATTTATCGAGTATATACATTTACTCCATCTTGGTTGTTTTGAATCTATAACATGAGAATAAAATTAGGTTATTTTACAGCAGTATTAAAATGATAAGTTAAACTGCTACATGGAAAAGCGTTTTGGAAAAAAAAAGAAAAGATAAAATTTTGGCCACGTAGAAGCCATTATTTGATAAAGTATATAAGGTATACACCTAGTGAAACAATGCCACCCAATTTATCCAGTAGAGGGCAATAATTCACACATGGATATTCATATTCTTTGTTAGATGCCAAAATCACAAATTTAAAAGTGAGAAATAAAGTCAGTCCTATAGCCTAGTGGTTAAGGGAGCCAGATCCTACATGGGCCACTCTGGGAGTTTGAAACACATGCCTGGTATGTGTGCATACCCATAATCCTGACAGGGTGGAGAAATAGAGAAGAGGGTATTGCAGCAAGACCAAGACCATTGGTGGGTGCTCCACCCTCCCTGCTCTGGAAGGCTCATGTGCCCTCTAGCAATTTAAAAATATACCAAAGTGAGAAACGCTTCGGTATTAATGTGAATAAAACAAAACATTTTTTCTGGGGACTGGAAAATTTAGTAAAAATTACGTTGCTGGACTACCATGTAGTCGACTGCAATTCGAGTCTTGGATGCAGCGACTTAAAACTCACACTGAGCATGCATACCCAAAATAGCAAAAGAATAATGGAGAAGAAGGGATCAAAGCATGGCCATACCCCTAGGGGGGTAATTAATTTTTCACTTTCTATCTCTCTGTCTCTCCAGCAAATTCACACGCCTTGTAGCAAAGAACAAATAAACAAAAAATCCTGTCTTAAAAGAACATGTTTTGGGATTTACCTATTTTATTCTTGTTGTTTGTTTCTTTCACCAATACAATATTTTTTAATGTGCGGAAAGAACCTGAGACTCCGTTGAATGTTTCCAGTGTGCAGACCTGATGTTCTCAATTTTCTATTTCAGTTTCCACTTGCCCATTTGCTTAGAGTGAGGAACGACTTCAGCCACCGCAATGGGAAAAGAAGTCTGTTCTCACTGGCTTTATTACTTTGGTCCTGTGTGAAAGCATTTCTGTAGTCCTGGTGAGGGCTGGTCCCTCATCTGGAGAGTAGCCTGGAAGGGTTTCCATGTTGGGAGAGGGATCTGAGAAAGATTGGTAACAACAATGCCAACCATTGTTTCCTTAGCGTGCATTGGCTTCTCACAGTGTGCCTTGTTAAGACATTGAATCCATTTCCTTGGTCACTGACATCTTAGTATAGGATTAAGTCTTTAAGACATAAAGGAAAGAGAGTGGTGGATGAATGAGCATATTGCACATACATGCTCCTCACTGGATTCTGAATTTAAGTTGTTTTGGTTTTTAAATTTGCCATAGGGTGTATGTGATCTTCAGAGGGACAAAGGGAGAGAGACAGAAAGAGAGAAAGTAAAAAAGTATCCCCTAGAATGGAATGGCCATACCACAATCCCCTGCACTCCACTATCAGAATTTTGGGAACACATGCATCTGTGATTTTCAAACCGTTGGGTCTGGGACTCCAACCACAGTTGGCCAGGTGGGATCTGGTGCCTTAACCACCATCATGCCACTGAACTTTAAACAGAAAAATGACTCGATAATGTACTTAAGTGTGTGACAATTGCCCCAAGGAATTCAAAATTTAATATGAGCTAGTCAGATATAACATAAATTAGCAAAATCTGAGTGATACATTGAGTGCTCTTTGAGAGTTAGGCATTTAGCAAAGGAAGGACAGATGATAAAAAGATCATGCAAAGATGAGATGCAATTCTTACCTTCAAAGAATCCAGTCTAGAATAATGGAGTATGTATTACATCCTATGTATTATACCCATGAAGAAACCAAAAATAAGTAGATACAAATATGTTCCTAATAGAAACAACTACAGTCAGTAATGCTATAATGCGTGTTTTTCAAATTAACAAGCACATTGAGCATAATATGAATATTTCATTTGCAATAAACAATAGAGAAACACAGAAAACTGCATCCAAATTAACTGAGCAGTCAATGTGGAAATATCCCAAAACGCACACAGAACATCTATTAATAAATATGCATCCACTTCCTCACTAGCCTCACGAGTATGGGCCTTGCTTGTGCACATCTGATGCTACAACTGTCATTTGATTGCATCTCACCCTCCTCCCACCACTTCATCCCAACTTAGGAGCTACACCCTTCAGACACTCACTTCCATGTCCAAAGTTTGAGTATTTTTCAAGATTAAGTGCCTTGTTTATTGTAGTGTTTAAGCATTTCATATGTGGTAAACACAGCTGCTGTTTTCATTAGGCTATCTTTTTGGTGTCAATGTGTCACTAACCACCTGTTTGACTATTGTGTCCTAACCCCATTTCTCACATAAGTCCTTCATTGTTATTCCTTGATTTTACTCAACACAATTATTTTTAGCAGCATGTATCTGGTTATGATGGAAGAAAGAACTATGTTTCTTCAATGAATAAATCAAGGAGTTACTTGCCCTGGGAAGGTGAGAGGGGTCTCGAGCTGGTTTTTCCAAGAGGTAAATATGGAAAATTACAGAGATATGGAAAATCATGGGTGTCTTACTTTCATTCCTTTAATTTCCTTATTGTAAGCTCAGATAATAAGAAGGACTTAAAATGGCTTGCAAAAAATGCATTTAATATAGAAAAGAAAAACACATGAAAAAAATAACTTTAAAACTTAGGCAAACAGTTTTTTGCTTGTTTGTTTAGAGAAAGGATTTTTGCTATAGGGTACATGTGCTCGCCAGAGAGACAGAGAGAGACCGAGAGACAGAAAGTGAGAAGTTATCCCCCGAGAGTATGAGTACCCTGCAATCTATTCTCCTCTCAGGATTTTGGGCATGCACACACATGCACCCAATGTGAATTTTAAGCTGCCGGGTCTGGGACTCAAACCACCGTTGATGACATGGGAGTCCAGTGACATAACCATTACACTATCTGCTGGTCCTAGCAAACAGAAAATTTTAAAAAGCAAAACCCATGCATCTCCATGTTAGGTAAGTTCACAAGGGGAACCACACATTTGTCTTAAACTTCCTAGACCTTGATACCTGGCCCTCTGTTGTTTTGATTTGATCCAGAGAGGATTTTGTGACATCCACATTGTACCATACAATATCATGGTCACTAGCCATAATCAACTATTGACACATGAATGTGGTTAATAAAAACTGTGATGTGTTAAATGTAAAGCACACGCTAAGTTTCAAAGGCCCAGGAACATGCACACACACCATGTAAACTGCCTCAATAATTTTATAATGATTACACATGAAACAATAATTTTTAAAATAGATTAATAAAGATATTATTGGCACCAGCAGTTGGTGTAATGGCTGTGTCACTAGACTCCCATGCAGTCGACTGCAGTTTGAGTCCTGGACCCGGTGGCTTAAACTCATGCTGGGTGCATGTGCGTGCATGCCCAAGATCCTGAGAGGAGAATGGAGGAGAAGGGATTGCAGCGTGACCATGCCCCCTGCAGGGTGATTTCTCACTTTCTGTCTCTCTGTCTCTTTCTGTCTTTCTGGTGAGTGCATGTGCCCTATAGCAAAAACTTCTCAAAAAAAAAAGAAGAACTGAGATATTATTAAGAGCTGGCTGATGGTGTGTGGTGGTTAAGGCAGCTGGATCCTACATGGCTGACTGTGTAGTTCAAGTTATGAACCTGGTGGCTTCAAGAGTGTGCTGAACTGATCTGTGTGTGTGCCCCAAAATCTTGAGAGGAGAATGGAGAAGGGATTGTGGTGTGGCATCACCCTGGGGTGTTCTTTCTTACGTTCCCTCTCCTTTCTCTTTCTCTGGTTCCTCTCTCTCTCTCTCTCTCTCTCTCTCTCTCTCTCTCTCTCTCTCTCTCTCTCTCTCTCTCTCTCTCTCTCTCTCTCTCTCTCTCTCTCTCTCTCTACACACACACACACATGCACGCATGTGCATATATATGCATATGTGTGTGTGTAATAATTAAAATTTAGTTTCCCTGTTTCTTTTGTTGGTTTTTACAACGTGGCTACTAGGAAACTTTAAATTGTGTGCATACCTCACATTGGTGGCTATCATCATATTCTTGTGGACACCCGTGGTCTGGAAGGAAGTTTGGTGGCACATGACGATGTGATCCTCTGTGAAGTTTCTGAACAATGGTGGGCAATGGTGAACAATGGTATATTCAAATGATAATCCCTGACAAACCTCTGTGATGAGACAGCTACGAGCACAGTGAGGGAGAGACCTAGATGTCTAGCCATCAGCTAAAATGAAAGTAGCGTTAATGTGCTCTTGGGAAAGCAGGCCCACAGGCCGATAAGCTCAAGAACCAAATGAAAGACTGTACCACCTTTCTGGGAGTGAGACCATGAAAGGAAAGCGCTCATCTGTCTGGAGTGAAATGGAGGGTATGTGTCTTTGAATGTCTCTTCATGTCTGCATAGGTGTGTATGTATGAAGGTTCCCTGTATGTGTCCTTCTACGTTCCCCAAGAGCAGATGTGTTTGGACATACCTGTGCACCCTTGCATGTATGCTTGGGTCATTGCAGGACCATGTGTGTGTGTGACACACACATGTATCATTCTATGCACTATTGTACATTTATGTGTATGGCTGTAGTGTGCTCATGTGCACATACACATGCTTGTGTGTTGTGTGTCCATGTGTTTTTCTGTGAATATGTATACTACACATGCTTGTGTGTTGTGTGTCCATGTGTTTTTCTGTGTATATGTATACTATACACGCTTATGTGTTGTGTGTTCATGTGTTTTTCTGTGTGTATGTACATCCTTGTGTGTGTACTCATGTGCACACTTGTGTTTGTTCTTTTATATACACCTGTATGTATCTTACATGTTTTTCCATTTGTACAGGTATGTCCTCGTGTGCATGCATCCAACTATTGCATCTGATGTGGCATGCATGTCTGTGTGTGTGCCCGCACGCCTTTGTGACTGTGCATACCTAGTATCTGTATGTGGTATAGATGAGAAACTGGGGAGAGAGAAGTAATCACGGAACTACACACTTAGAGCCCAGAGGATGAAGGATTTTACACATCAAACTTGGCGCTTGTCCTGTAGATGCTGACAGGATGTGAGCAAAAGAATGATCAGGATAGCTTGAATTTCATAATGGGTCGCTTTGGCCGCAGTAATGAACCAGCACGTGGGCAGAAATACTTGTAGTGAGGAAAGGGTCATCTGTATATTTTGATAACTTCTTAAAGAATTAGAAAACATAGTATTTAAAGCTGACATTCACACAGACTCCGTAGTGTATATCCTTTGCCTTAGGTATCTGAAAACCTGAAATGAATGCTGAAACTACTCATTAGCATGTCAGTCCCAGAGGGGGGTGGTTTAATATGTCATGCACTTAATCATTAAGTTTAGGAAGCAACAATTTTTCCCCTCACTATGTGCAAAGGCATTTCAATAAGCTTTTCTGTGTCATCTTGTGAGACGAGCCTAATGGTCTCCTTCCTCTTTGATAGAAAGCAAACAAAATCTCTTACAGTAATGAGCCTTGTCCTCCTTGCTAGACTCAGAGACAAAAATTGAACTCAGAGCCCAAAGCAGTGGTTGTGATTCGGGAATTTAACTGCTGCTCTGCCTTCAAATACATGTAAAGACCTGAGCAAACAGTTTTCTGAGGATGGCAGGGATTTGCTGCCCCACCCCTCCACTGCCACTCAACCTCTGTTACCTCTGACCCACTCCTTCCTTAATCTCCTTAATCTAGCCCATTCATACACACACAAAGGGGGTGATGTCACCGTACATGTAGTTAGGGGATCTGGGCCTTTTAGGAAGGTTAACATCAAAGCACATACTTTTCCTACCCACGGTCACAGGCAGTGACTAATTTTGACTTCTCAGACTCTTCTACATTAATGGGTTCTGCTATATCAGTGGGGGAAAAAAAAACTTAGACAGAGGTCAAGTAAATGTTCAGGAATTCTGATTCATTTTGTGTTTGTCAAGTCCTTACTTGGCTCTACCTTGGAATGTTATGCATGGTTTACTGAAGATGAGGGCCAGAAAAAGACCCAATCTTCACAAACTGAAGTTTAAGCAAAACTCATTTATGTGATAAATGTGTTATCAAATATTTAAACTATTAAGGTGAAAACAATCAATCTAAGCCACTTGACAAATATACGTATGGGGTAATGAGTGCAGATTAAGCCCAGGACTGAGGACATAAGGGGTGTGGCACTCTGGGAAGACATCTGAACATTTTTGTTTGTTTATTTTGTTCTGTTTGTTTTGCTATGGGGCACGTGTGCTTGCCAGAGATAGACAGAGGGAAAGTGAGAAACCACCTTCCATGAGGGATGGCCGCTCTGTAATCCCCTCCTCTCCATTCTCCTCTTGGGATTTTGAGCACGTATGTGTGTTTTTCAAGCCTCTGGGTCCTGGGACTCGAACTGTGCAGTTGGTTAAGTCATAT
This sequence comes from Tupaia belangeri chinensis, assembly GCF_000334495.1. Taxonomy (NCBI): domain Eukaryota; kingdom Metazoa; phylum Chordata; class Mammalia; order Scandentia; family Tupaiidae; genus Tupaia; species Tupaia belangeri. The sequence goes on from NW_006208319.1 coordinate 1,611,365, forward strand.
GGAACCACTTTAACCACCATGCCTTGACTGGTCCTCGACTTTTTAAATATGTGTGCACATAGGCCAAAATAAAAAGGCTCTAACTTAAAGTAATTCCCAGGCAACTCATGTACCTGAGTTTAACATTTCTGCAGTGGAAAATGGGTGGTAGAAATGCTGTGTGGGGGATGCCATGGGAAGGAGTGACTGGGTCAATTACATTTTGGTTAGATCACTTTGACTCCAGCAGTTATGACAGTGGGACGACATTGGGAGTGACCTAGGAAGCTATTAAGATATTTCAGACAGAATAAAGGCAAAACTTTCAAATCAGTAGTGGTGAACACAATGCAAAATAAGAAAAAAAAATAATCTTAGGGCTAAGGAAAACCTTCATGATTGAATGTGGTACAGAAAATAGAGACAGCTAAGAATCAGTTTCACTATTCTATCTTAGCTAACCGGGTAGGTGGTAAGTCTACCTGAGATAGCAAATATAGAGGTGAGGCAAGAGTCCATGGGGTGAGGAAAATTTCAGCTTTGAACAGTTTGTCCTTGTAGTGGTTTGGGATGTCTGTGGGGATGTGTCCAGCCAGCTGTCACAAGTTTAAGACACAGGTGAGTCACCAGTACACAATAGAAGATCTCATAAATGTGGCTGAAAGTAACCTGTGGGGCTTGCCAGTGAAGAAGAGTTATCCTGAACCTGGAAATCTCAACCTTCCAGGTACAAATGAGACAAAAGCAAAAAAGATAGAACAGTTGGAAAGTGTCAGAGAGGTGTGGTGTCATGGAAGTCGGTGGGGTAGAAAGACCACAGGAAACTTGGGGAAGCCCCTGCAGAAGATAAACCTGAACTAAATGCTGGGTTCCACAAATGGGATCGTTCCAGAAAAGACAGGAAAGGGCATTTCTGAAAGGGGGATGAGCATGGCAAGATCTGGGCACCCTAAGAGGCTCTCTACAACTTTCAATACTTCTCTTTCTATAGCATCACTGCATAGCATACTTTGTGCGGAACAAGGATTTAAATCAAAGTTTATTAACATGAAGTCACTGCTATAACAAAACAAATTAAATAACCCAGTTGAATTCTCTCAACAGAAATTTGTAATAATCCTAACTAATATTTATATTCAACTTTCCATGAAGAACTTTTATGCATGCCATCTCATTTAAACCTTACAGCAACTTCATATCTTAGTGTCTTCCTCACTTCATGCATGAAGAACTTGAGGTTGATAACTAGCCTAAGGTCACATTGGGAGTCAACAGCAAGTGAGGAAAAGGCAAGCAAGTCTTTTGAATACAATGTCCATGCTTTCTCAGTTGGATCTCACTAAGCCCATTCATTGTCTTTGGTGAGTCCTTTGTAACTAGGACAGTACACAATGGGAACCTGAAGGCCATACAATATGCTGGCCCCAGCAGAGCTTCACCCCAGGGGTTGTGACAAGGAGTAATATAACTAAGGTGACAACACTGACTTGCTGTTATAGGAAATGGGATCTTATACTGGATTGCCTTCAGGCTGCTTCCCTTTTGTGAAGTGTGGCTGCTCTTGTAGTGTCTGTCCAATAATATGCCCCTTCTTCCTCACTCCTGTTTGCAATGGCAACAAGCTCAGATCCAGCACTCACCCTGCCCACCAGAAGTCTCCTTGATGGCTAGGAAGAGCCATGTAACTGCCTCCGGGAATAGACCGGCTGGCACACTCCCTGTTTTCTATTTGCTCTTTGTCCTTCCTTCTTGGAACATGAGCACATTGGCCAGAGGATTAGCTGTCATTTTATGAACATTAAGACAACAGGCTAAGGATGGTGAAACAGGAAGATAGAAGAAGGTTGGCCCCTGGGACCAGCAGATTGTGTAATGGTTACATTGCTAGACTCTCACATAGTCAACCATCATTCGAGTCCTGGACACAAAGGTTTAAAACTCACGTTGGGTGTGTGTGTATGCATGCATAAAATCCCCAGAGAAGAATGGAGGAGAAGGGATTGCAGTGTGGCCATCTACCCAGAGGCGTGATTTCTTGCTTTCATTCTCTGTCTTTCTGTCTCAATGGTGAGTGCACGTGCCCTGTAGCAAAAACTCTCTCTGAAAAAAAAAAAAAGAAAGAAAGAAAAAGAAGACGGGTTCCGTTGGTTCCTGTTAGGCCACCACTCCCGCCTTTAACTGGCTGCCCACAGACTTAAGTGTGAAAATCAAAGTCCTCACTTAATTAAGATAAAGTCTTTCAGGTATTTTTAGTTATTACATATGCCCGTAACTGATACGAAGAACATTATGCCAATGTTTTACAGTAGCACTTAACTTTACTCTTTTGTGGCTTCTACCAACTTTAGTATCTGGGTTTCTAACTCACAGTTTAGAAGCACAGATGGGCCCAGATGGCGTAGTGCTCAAGTTGCTGGACTCCCACATGGCCACCTGCAGTTCAAGCACCAGACTCAGAGGATTGAAACTCATACAGGGTGGGTGTGCATGCATGCCCAAAATCCCAAGAGGAGAGTGGAAGAGAAGAAACTGTGGCATGCCCATTCCCCCCCATGGGAATGATTTCTCACTTTCTGTCTCTCTCTGTCTCTTTGGTGAGTGCACATGCCCTATAGCAAAATATCTCCCTCTTTAAAAAAAAAAAATGATGCACAAAAGGAGAATCTTTTCTTCAGGCATGGGAACATACAAGCAGGTTATGATTAGGGAAGATCTTTTCAAACCAAATAGTTATATTGTTTTCAAAACAATTAGAGATAAGCAAAGTTGTTGGATAATTTCCCATCTAATAGAAATAATTTATCACCACAGAGTAGCAGTTAATATCTTGAACTCTGAAGTTGTATAGACTGGGGCACTGACCTATATTTGCTGGCTATTGGCTGTGTTACATTGGACAAGTTCCTTAATCATTCTGAGACCTGATTCACTTATTAGAAAACTGATAACTATGTTGATATATAAAAATAGGGAAAAATGTCTCTAAAGGGTCTACTACTGTATTTGATACAAACATCAAAAATCTACACTAATGGTAGATAATACTCTTAAGGAAGATTACCTTCAATGTAAGACACTTGCATAGATGTCTTTTCTTTCTCTCTGTGAGTGGGCCTCTGGGATGTGAATGGGTTGTGATGAACCATTCACGGTTTAACCTCATTCTCCTTGGGACCAGTGGAGGGGGAGAAACACAGAGTGTCTCATGGTAATGTCATGAATCAAAAGAAAAGCCTTGAGCTCATGGCCTCTTCAGCAGCTAATTAGATATGGGTCTTATGGAAGTAGGAGTGATTCTGATCATCCACAACATTTTTAGGCTAAAATTATAGCCAAAGTCAGATGTTTTTCTCAGGGCCTAGAACAGAGCCAGAAAGCTCCTATACTCAGTTGATACCAGAAAAGCAAATTGAACTCCTCAGTGGAGGCAAAAGCCCTAGGACCTGGGCCACCTCCCACTCTTCCAGTTCCTGTTGGCTCTCAGGAAGGTGAGAATCAACATCTCTCTAGCCAAGGTGCCAAGTTATTGTACGGTGTCTTTGGAACTTTCTTGTGCAACATGAAGATAAAAAGATAACAAGCCTTGTTTATAAACGTTAAGTATACTATTTTCTAATCCAAGATTCTTAACCCTTTTGAAGTCTCAGACCTCTTTGAAGATCAGATGAGAGTTATAAACCCTTTTTACAAAAATGCATGTACATACCTGCTAAGACCTATAAAATTTGGCTTATATTATTTTTTTTTGAGAGATTTTCGCTGTAGGGCGCATGCGCTCGCCAGACAGACAGAGAGAGACAGAGAGACAGAAAGCGAGAAATCACCCCCCAGGGGGGATGGTCACGCCGCAATCCCTTCTCCTCCATTCTCTTCTCGGGATCTTGGGCACGCACGCACATGTGCCCGGCATGAGTTCTAAGCCACCAGGTCCGGGACTCGAACCGTGGTTGACTACGTGGGAGCCCAGTGACATAGCCATTACGCTAACTGCTGGTTCCCAAATTTGGCTTATATTTTGAGAGATTTCAGAGATTCCCTGAAGTCAATCAATGCACCCGCTGTGGGTTCACAGACCCAGGTAAATAATTTCTAGTCTGAGTATTTCTTCTTTCTCTCTATCTGTTGTCATCAGTCAGAGTTCCAGCATTTCATGTTTTATTTCTAAAGGTTTACAGTGTAAGATAACAGTGTACAACTGGTTTTTTAGACTATAGGGCTGTGGTGAAACAAATTCTAATTCTATTCAGGGGGTAAGGGTTGTTTTTTTCCTTCATTTTTAGAACTTTTTTTCTGTTATAGGAATTGCCAATAGGATCTTCAAGCAGTCTAAGGTAGAGTTGCCTTGATTCGTTTCTTAAGATGGTGAGCAGCCAGCCTAGAAATTTACTTCTGTCATGATCTTCTCGGGATCTTGGGCACGCACGCACATGTGCCCGGCATGAGTTCTAAGCCACCAGGTCCGGGACTCGAACCGTGGTTGACTACGTGGGAGCCCAGTGACATAGCCATTACGCTAACTGCTGGTTCCCAAATTTGGCTTATATTTTGAGAGATTTCAGAGATTCCCTGAAGTCAATCAATGCACCCGCTGTGGGTTCACAGACCCAGGTAAATAATTTCTAGTCTGAGTATTTCTTCTTTCTCTCTATCTGTTGTCATCAGTCAGAGTTCCAGCATTTCATGTTTTATTTCTAAAGGTTTACAGTGTAAGATAACAGTGTACAACTGGTTTTTTAGACTATAGGGCTGTGGTGAAACAAATTCTAATTCTATTCAGGGGGTAAGGGTTGTTTTTTTCCTTCATTTTTAGAACTTTTTTTCTGTTATAGGAATTGCCAATAGGATCTTCAAGCAGTCTAAGGTAGAGTTGCCTTGATTCGTTTCTTAAGATGGTGAGCAGCCAGCCTAGAAATTTACTTCTGTCATGACTTTCCAATAGGAAAGAAGTGACCACTACCTACTGCTTGACTCCTGTGTCAGTAGGACCCATGTTGCCAGCTGCCTCAATGGAATGGAAAGCTTCTCCTTAATGACTGCTTTCATGTTATACCTGTGGTTGAAGGTGATCTTAACACCACACTCTTATGCTTAAAGGCAAGGGTGAAAACAGGAGATACAGAAAAATCCTGTCTGCTCATGCCCAGTCTCTACCAGAATGCTGTGTGTGTAGATAGGAGATAAGCCTTCAAGAAGCCTCCTTCATGGAGGGCTAGCTCTCTGGCGCAGTGGCAATGTGCTTAGGAGAAGCTGGGTGTCACATGGAGACCACAGCTTGTGTGCTGGATGGTTGATCCTGAAACAAGCTGGGCACATGGTGAGTGGCCGAGATCTGAAGGTCTGAAAGACTGAGGGAAGGAGATCGCAGCATGACTAGACCCTGCAGGTAGTGTTCATATTTCTTTCTCTCTCTCACACATGCATGTGCACATGTTCTATTATGAAGAAAGGAAAAAAAGATTGTGAAAATGTGTATTATGAAAAAACTATATGGATTTTGATTTTTTTTCCCACTAAAATAAACTTACACCTTTTTTTTTTTTTTAAACCATGACAGAGGATGTATGCACACATGCAAGAAGAGAGGGGAAGTACCCTTGACTAATGACTGTACTACCACCTGCGCCTACACTCGTACTTTAATTATTTAAACTTTTTGAGGTCCTTTTCATCACACAGCTTTAACCCTTGATAGATTGTTTAATGATTACGATTTCCTCATTTCTAAGCAATTAAAATGGGTTGCCTCATTTAGTCTTCACAACCATCCACAAAAGAAGTACTACCTCTATCCATGCATTATAGCTGAAGAAACTAAGAAACAGTCTAACACTACATGAGGATCTCAAAAAGTTTAAGAAAAATGGGATTAAAGTACTAGTTTACAGGGACCAGCAGTTGGCATAATGACTATGTCACTGGACTCCCATGTAGTCCACTGCGGTTTTGAGTCCCGGACCGGTCGCCTAAACTCACGCTGGGTGCATGTGCGTGCATGCCCAAGATCTCAAGAGGAGAATCGGAGGAGAAGGAACTGCTGCATAGTGATCCCCCCTGGGGGGTGATTTCTTGCTTTCTGTCTCTCTGTCTTTCTGGCAAGCACATACTCCCTATAGCAAAAACCTCTCCAACAAAAAGAAAGTACAAGTTTATGACAAAAAATTTTAAATCCATATATAACTTTTTGAGAATACTCATTTTCCATGAAACACTTGAAGACCACCCCATATATAATTTATAATAAAAAAGGAAGAGTAGGAAAATGAAACCTTTACTACTTTTCTTAAATTATGAAATGTAGTCCTCACTACACTCTCCATGTAGACTGACCTAGATAAAACATTTGGTTGGTCTTAACAGAGTGCCAATAGCATATTTAAATGATTACGTGACTACTGTTTTCCATATTTAATAATTTTTGTCTTCTATTGAACTACTAATAGGTTCATGTACCTACTATTTGAACAGAATCCTATCCTGTTTCCTGGCTTTAAGTCTTAAGCAAAGTACTCTTAACATTTTTTATTTTGATTTATTAATGCTAAAACTGTCTTTCTTGAAATTAAAAATATATTTTTTAATGACCACAGTAAGCTACATAGCTTCAGCTAGGAGCTACTTTATAGTATATTCATTCTACTCACAGAGTTTTATGCCTAAAGTTAGACTTGTGTTCATAGATATGTATATATCAGCTGAACTTGCTATTGAAAGTAGTTAGATTAATTAAGATATTTTGTGAATCAATAAAATGTGGGAAGAAAAAGGATGGAAAGCAACTGTACATACCAGAGACAGTGTGGGAGGAGAGTGGGAAATGGCAAAGGATGAGAAATAGGGGGAAACATATATTTAAGAAATAAGAAATGGAAAATTATTTGTTGACGATAACATGCATGTTTAAGCCACTAGACAGTGTATTCTGGATAGGAAATTGCATCATGTATGCTGTGATGATGTTCAGTGAATGAATGTAAAATAAATAAATTTAATTTAACTAACTAACTTAATTAATTCATTCATTCTTAGGGGGGAAAAAAGTTTGAGTTAGACCTTGCCTATCTGACCTGAAAGGATTTCATAACATTTTGAAATGTATAAAAGCCAGATACAAAGAAGTATTGTGTACAGTGTTTGAATTTTTTAAAAATGGAAAAAAGGCCATCAGCAAGTAAAAATAAATAAATAAATTAATTAATTAAATAAATAAATAATTACATGACTAACAGTAGATCACGGGTGCTGAACTAGGATGGGAAGTCAAGCTCTCTGGCACCTACTACCTCACTCCTGACTGCCATTCTAGTAGGTCTCTCAGTTTATACTCAATATTCTCTTCACCATTGCTGAGTCAAATGAACCTAAAACATGGAAATGTCAAAAGACCGTGTTATTCCTAATTCTAACTATGTCAAATATGACTCCTCTCCCCAGGCCATTCAAATTTGATTCCTGTGTTTTTTATTTTTATCCCATCTTCCTCCTTGTGGTTCCTAAAATTCTTGGTTCAACCTTCCCTAAATCATCAGGTATTTTGCATGGAAGAGAAAAACCCAGGTAAGACATGAAGCTTATCTTTGGAGCCCTGGATTATAATTTCTCTTGTATTTCCAACCTCTTTGTAGCATCCAGACTCAAAATCAAAGTATTATAGAAGCCCCTTACACCTCAGTTGGCATTTTGAAGCACATCTATGCCTCTTGTGGGCATTCACATTTAAACCTTAGTTCTAACAATGGCATGAGATGGGTGTCTTCCTGTGAAAGTATTTGTGATACTAGCACTTTCAGTGGGAGCAATATTCTTGGGGGCAAGGGGTCACTAGGTTTTTCCCAGGGCTTTTGAAATGAAAGTACAGGCATCTAACTACTTCAGGTAAGAACTTTCTAGAAGAAGGTTTTTTTTTTTTGTTAAGAGAGCCCCTGATTCTCATGAAAATGTGATTGTCACCCTCCTTCTGGAAACACTGAATTCTTTTAGAGCACGCTGAAATTTTCTGCCCAGAAGAAGCGGTAAAATGGATTCGCTCACCAAGGGTTACGCTTAAAAAGAAGTCTGGAAGTGACAGGTACTTTTAAAAACTATTTGGAAATTGTGTCTGCCTGGATTTATTTTCATTTATCAAATATTATTTTGCTACCGTACCTAAGGTGGTGTAACTAATGTCTCCAATTGCACTTCCCCACACCCTGGCCTTGTGCCCGCCAGCCCTGTGGGAGAAGGGCGTCAAATGACATCGGCAAGACTGCTCTTTAATAGCCGGCATTATTTTATTAAGGAAAATTTGTAGTGCCCTTTTTCCCTCTCAAACGTGCCAAATGGACAGATTTTGATTTTTCTTGGCCGAGGGAATTAAAGACCAGGGAAGTGGCTTTGCTCCCCCTCTGGCGCTTCCACTGCAAGTTCAGGAGGCGCCTGCTGAATCCAATCACTTTGAACAGCTAAAATTTCGGGTTTGAATTTCATCTCAGAAATGCACAAAGCCTGAGAGTTGGTGACAGTATCAGAGTGGGGGCTGTTGTCAGTTACCTGTTATTCAGTTGCTACTCACAGAGGCCCAGGTGTCTTCCCCCCAGGTAAGGCAGGAGGCCCTGTTGAATGCCACATCTCTTTGTTGCATATTATCTTGTTAGTTAAGCTGTCAAGAAAGTTGCCAGTGAGGAGGTTGGGGGTGGAGGGACACAGAGTTTAATCCAATTAAAACTTCACTGACTTTTCCACATTCCTGATATCCTGGCTCAAATGAGGAAGAATCTTTTCAACACAGGGGTGTCAAGGAGGTACACAACTAATCTTAAATGTTGGTGTTGCAATACAGCATAATATAAAGCAAAGGCAAAAGAGAAAGGATTTGTGCTGTGGGAGACCAAAAGAGCTGACTTTTCACCGTGTTCTCAGTGGCCTTTAACACCCTGCTGTTTGGGGTGCAAGAGACTCCCTGAGCAACCCAGGCAAGGAAGGTTCTGGGAAGATCCTATCTGAGAGAGATCTTTTTCAGCAGGTTTGACCTGACTTCTAAGAAGGGATTTGGTGATCCAGGAAAGATCTCTCTTCTGAGGGACTGGAGGACAGGATGACTGCAGCCTTGGACGCCTTGGAATTAAAACTAACAAATGTGCTCAGATTTAAATCTGCACCATCACAGATTCACACATATTGACACAGATGGTACATTTTAGTGCTAAATCTATTTTTCTTTGCTCACAATGGAAAACATGCAAGGCAAGCTCACTTGGAAGAGTGGTTTCTGGGTCTAATTGATATTCTAAGCAGCCCTGTGAGTGGAGAAACCTTGGAGCCATGCTGACGTCTTTTGGAAGGACTGCAGAGAGTGAAGCAAGCACTGGGCTCTGTCCTCTCCCAGAGTGAATGAAGGGAGGAAGGTGGAGATCTGAGGACACTGGAGTGTGTGCCAGTGAAAGAGAATGCCTGCTTTGATGAGTAGTCGACTTTGATATTCAAAAGCAACATTTCCATTTCTATTTTATTGAAAGTGAGCTCATTACAAGAGATCTTGAGGCTTTCAGAAAGTAATACTGTATGTCTTCCCCCCCTTTTTTTTTTTTTTTTTTAGGTTTTTGCCATAAGGTGCATGGCTTGTCAGAGAGAAACAGAGAGGACAGAGAGACAGAGAGGGGCACGTGAGAAATTACTCCCCAGGGGGATGGCCACACCATTCTCCTCTGTTCTCATGGGGTGATATTCAAGCTGTTAGGTCTGGGTCCAGCACCCGAACTGTAGTCAACCTTGTGGGAGTCCAGCACCTTAACCACCATGTCACTTTGTGGCCGTAATACTGTATGTCTTTCAAAAGCAGGGACCAGTAGTTAGTGTAATGGCCATGTCGCTGGACTCCCATGTAGTCAACTATGGTTCGAGTCCCTGAGCTGGTGGATTAAACTCACGCCGGGCGGGTGTGCATGTGTGCCCAAGATCCAGAGAAGAGAACGAAGAAGGGATTGTGGCATGGCCATCCCCCTTGGGGAGTGATTTCTCACTTTCTGTCTCTCTGTCTCTCTCTGTCTTTTTGGCAAGCGCACACAACCTATGGCCAATAAAATAAAAATAAAACTAGCAGTTTTGTGATCTGGAAAATATTTCCAAGATATATTGCTATGTGAGAAAAGGAAATTGAATTATGAGGTTGCATTTTGCTTCAAATATGTATGTATTGGCTTTATATATACAACACTGTTCATATTAGCCATCGCTAAGAAATAGAAGGAAAAAAGGTGCTAATAATAACATTATTATTTAAATTATTTTACTAGCACACTTTTTTATAATTAAAAACTTGAGATCCTAATACAATGATGAGGAAATTACTTCAACATTGAAGTAAACAATTTCCTATAGTATTAGATTATTCCTAAAGAGCAAGACAGCCTTTTTTTCCTAGTCTTCCACATAAGAGAGTATGTTGATAATGGTTAGTTTCAATTACTATTTAATAGTTGAACTGAAGTAATCTTTTTTAAGAAGTAAATGTCAAGTTTCATCTAATTAGAAAGTCTTGCTAGACAATCTTATTGATAACAGCTAGAAAAGGAATTGTCTTACCTTCTATTATGGAAAAAGTAAGTATCTTGTTGTAGGGATTTGTGTTTTTAATACATTGAAGTGATTCTTAAATAGGAGAGCTATTCTAGGTCCTCTTAAACTAATCTCTAACCTGATTTTTAAAAATTTGCCAGAGGGTATATATGCTTGCCAGAGAGAGTTAGAGTAACAAAGAGGGAGAAAGTACTCCCCAGCGTGGGATGGTCATGCCACAATCCTTCTTCCTCCACTTCTTCACCCAGTCAGAATTTGGGACATGCACGTACACATGCACAGCCAGTTTTTCAAGTCACTGGGACAGGATTTGAACCACGTGGTCTTCCATATGGGATCTGGTTCTCCTAACCAGATAATCTAATTTTTAAAAAATTACCTATTCCTGTATATTAACAAAAGAATAATCATTAAAGTATTCCTTAACATTTGTGGAAGGAATAACCCACAAAATTCTTAAAACCTATCTTGAGACTGGTCTATTACTGAATGATTATACCAGATATTTTTATCAGAATTACCCAGAATGTGAACCAATAGTTATTAGGTAAAGAGAAAAGCAGACAGGGAGGTGTTTTTAAAAAATCTTGACTCTTTGGAGCAGCAGATGATGTAACAGTTACATGACTGGACTTCCATGTAGTCGACCATGGTTTGAGTCCTGGACGTGATGACTTAAAATTCATGCTGGGCACATATACATGTGTGCCCAAGATCCAAGAGGAGAATGGAGGAGAAGGGATTGCAGCATGGCCATCCCTCCTGGGGGAGACTTCTCACTTTCTGTCTCTCTCTCTCTCCGTGTGTCTCTTTGTCTCTCTGGTGAGCACCCATGCCCTATAGCAAAAATCTCTCTCTAAAAAAGGAGAAAAAGGTCTTTACAGTTAAGATTTGCTTGCCCCAAAGTAGTCATGACTGCTCATTGAGTCCCTGAATCTTTATCTAAGAACCTTCCCATGTAGTATTTTTTGTCTGTTCCCCACCACCACCACCACCACCACCAATGAAGTGGGAGAAATAAGGAGCTCTGAAGGGAGGCAGCTGAAATCTATGACGAATGATTTCAGAAGCAAGTTGTAAAAGAGAACAGGGTCAGGAGGGATTCCCTGTGATTAGTTGGCCAGTACTCTTCGGGTTTTGTAAGGAGCAAGTGTTCAGGTGAGGCACTGTAAGTACCCCAGTGGAATTTTGGTATGGAACAATCCAAATAACTCCCAAATCTTCCCAGAAGATATACTTCTTTTCTCCTATACATACTGCCCTCAGTGACACTAAGAAGTCCAAGTCTTTCAAAAATCTATGAGTTGGGACTAAGGCTTAGCAATTGTGTAAACTCCATAGTCATTTTTTTTTTTTAATACACACTTCTAAAATCTGGCTTCACAATGAAATTGCTTCTGTGAGTTTTTTTGTTTTTTAATCGTGATGCCTTGGCCATACCCAGATCAGTTAAATCAGTTTTTCTAGGGTGGGTCCAAATATCTGTATTTTATAGTTACTTGATTAAATGTGCAGCCATTGCTTTTTTGACCTTCTTGGTGAAGGTTTCTTCACAGTGTATCTGAAATTACACAGGCATTAGTAGTTTCACTTAGATCTTGCCTATGGACTAGTATGTGTATACATTTCCTGTGACATGGAGAAGTCTTTCAGTGAGGCTTTGAATCTGAAAAGTCAGAATCTTTAAAATGTATGGGGTACAAGTAGAAAAAGGAAATTTCACCAGGATATCACATCATTTCATTCCACAGCACCTCTTTTTGTTTTAATATCTCTACAATTCTCTATCGAATGAAGAAAGTGACCCCTGAGACCAGAGAGATATGACAAAGATTTGTGGAGCTGACCCTGTGGTCTAGTGGTTAAGGGAACCAAATCCCACATGGCCAACTACAGTTTGAATCCCAGCCCTAGTGGCTTAAAAAAGATGCTGGCATATGCGCCTGCATGCCCCAGATTTTAATAGGATGGAGAGATGGAGGAGAGGGGTTTGCAGCATGGCCACACCCAATTGGGGGGGTGCTTTCTTTGTCTCTCTGGCAAGTGCATATACCCTCTAGCAACTAAAAACAAAACAAACAAAACAAAAAACTTAATGGTGGCCAGTTATTCATAAAGTCAGTACCTCTATTTTAGGATCTTTAGTAGCAACTACTTGTGAGTAATTACTTGTGAATTAATGGTTTTAATCCCAAAACTTGATCAAAAAGCCAATGTACACAAATAAAGTTGGGAATTTTAGACCGTGAGTGCTAGAAATATGTTATACTGTATTTATTAAAGAACCAGGATTTTTCAGTTATAAATATTGGAAGCTAAGCTAAAATAGCTCAAGCAATAATACACAACAACAACAACAAAAAAACAATGATTTATTGGCTCAAGCACTAGTTGAAGTATGGCTTGATCTACGTGCTCAAAAAATGTTGCTATCTATCTTTTTTCTAACTGCATTAACTCTGTGTCCTTACTTGTTTACTGTATTTTCGAGTCACATTTTCCCACGTGGAGGGAAAATAATCATGGTTATTCAGTCTTCCATTGCCCTCACAATCATTTATCCTGAGACACAAAAAGAGGACTTTACTTCTATCATCCTTATGGCACATCCTACAGAAGGACTAGCCTTGTTTGGGGATTTATCACTGTGGACAGAAAGACCAGATCCCATAATTGCCCAGGCCTAGGCTACATCCTCTACTTGATGTTAAGGAGTGGAGGGCCCATCCAAACCACATCAGAGAGGATAATACAGCCCACACAAGAATAGCAGCTCAGGCAAATATTGTTAAGTCCACAATATTTGTGTAGGTTGTGCCCTGACTTTCTGGTTTTTAGTTAGAATATAATCACATAGGGAACAAAACCACCTCTAGTATTGTAATCAATTACTGTAGAACAATATATATTATATAATAAAGTGTTATAGATGTTTGTTCAACCCATAAATATGTTTTCAATGCTATGAGATCTGAGACTAAATATCTATTTGCTATAGAAATAACTTGTTGTGGACAATACAGTAATAGTAATCCGAGTAATTATTCAGTTATTAAGAAAGAAAAGCATTGGGACCAGCAGTTAGCGTAATGGCTATGTCTTTGGACTCCCACGTAGTTGATCTCGGTTCGAGTCCCGGACCTGGTGGCTTAAACTCACGCCGGGTGCGTGTGCATGCGTGCCCAAGATCCCGAGAGGAGAATGGAGGAGAAGGGATTGTGGTGTGGCCACCCCCCCTGGGGAGTGATTTCCTGCTTTCTGTCTCTCTGTCTCTCTCTATCTGTCTGGCGAGTGCACATGCCCTATAGCAAAAACCTCTCAAAAAAGAAAGAAAGAAAGAAAAGCATTATTACAAAATACATCTATTGGTAATATGCCTTATTATTCTCGTATATTTTTTTAACCATGAAAAGAACAGAAAATTAACAGTGGTGAAACATTATAGAGCAAATATTCATGTCACTACCAATATGATCACTACTCAGACAAAAAATCTTACACATACCAGCCTCCAGGGTCCTAAGAGTCCACTACCACAACACTGCAAACCTCTCATTTCAACCGGGGTAATCCTTACCCTAACATTTATGATTATCCCTTTTTTTTAACTTTCTGTATAGTTTCACCCTGATGTAGGGCCTTTTAAAAATAAGGTAACTGTTTTGAATTTTTTATATGTTTTTCTTCATGTGCTCAGTGCTGTAGGTAACTGTCATTTGTTTATTTTCATTGCTGTGGGACATTCTGTTGTATAACTAATTATAATTTATTTATCGAATCAACTGTTGACAGATGTTTGGAATTTTTCCACTTTAGAACTTTTATGAATGATGTTAATGTGAACAATCCTATGCACGTACACTTGTATACTTTAACGTGTATCAGAATCACCTGGAAGGGCTGCTAAAACACAAATTGCTGGACCTCACCCCCAGAGTTTCTTCTGATTTAGTCAGTCTGGGATGGGGCCCAACATTTTATATTTCTAACAGTTTTCCAGATGATGCTGGAAATACATTTCTAGGACCACTTCTCTGGCCCTTGTTACTCGAAATTGGTTCATGGACCAGCATCACAGCTCTCACCTATGGAATTGCCAGAAATGTAGTCTCAAGTTCTACCCAGACCGACTGCATTTGAATTTTAATTTGAATAAGATTCCAAGGTAATTTGAATCTGCATTAAAACTTGAGACAGGAACCAGTAGATCGCGTAGTGGTTATGTTGTCGGATTCCCACATAGTCTGCCATGGTTTGAATTCTGGACCCAGCAGCTGAAATGTATGCCAGTACCTGTGCGTGTGTGCCCAAAATCCCAAGAGGAGAATGGAGGAGAAGGGATTGCACTGTGGCCATATGTCCTGGGGGGTGATTTCTTGCTTTCTGTTTCTGTGTCTCTGGCGAGTGCATGCCCCTTATACCAAAAATCTCTCAAAAAAACCTTGAGACAGAAGCCTTTTGGTTACAAACATATTTAAATTTTTTTGTCAGAGGGTGCCTGCACGAAAGAGAGAGAGAGAGAGAGAGAGAGAGAGAGGAAGTAAGAAAGCACTCCAAATTGGGAGTGGTCATACTGCAATCCCATTCGTGCTTATTTACAATTTTCTTAATATAATTTTTTGGGGGATGGCATTAAAAACTTGGGGAAGGAAGCAATTACATCTTTTCTTTTTCCTTTTTTCATTTATACAATTTACATCTGTAAAACTGTCATTTGGATGACAGCTGTGATCGTGGAGACAACCACCATTACAAAGTGAACAATAAGAAAATATAAACATGAACTATTTCTAGTATTTCTCTGCACAATCCTGGTGTCCCCTAAAATGCACTTCATGCAGAAAAGATGACATGAAAACCCCATTAAAAATGTTCTATGTATTTAAACGCAAATAACTTATGCATTTCACTTAATATCTTTTTAATTGTACTAATAATATTATGGTGTTTTCCAGTCTAGTTAAAGGATAATTAAACATAAAGCAATAGCTAAAAAAAAAGTAGCTTTTTTTATGACATAATCATTTATGCTAAATGCACCATAAATTGAAATAGCAATAATATTGGAGACAAAAATAAGCTTGCAAGGAAATTTCATAATGGCTTAACATAAAAATACCATTCCACATTATAGATATAAATGAAAAACTTGCTAATAAGAGTTTTCTGGACATTTTCATTTATTTGCTTATTCAAGGTATTAGTACTTCACTAACACCATCTCACTATAGTAAAAAGTCTAGTCTATAAAAGCAGTTCACTGCTATCCATTAAGTTGATGAATTTCTTTTTGGTTTCTTTTGCTCATAATTGGCTTCTCCTAAAAGGTCTCAGGCTGACCAAGATTGGTAACCACCCAGGTGATCAGTATCATAGCAATTATATACTAACTTGATCACCAAAAGTGTGCCTTAGCTAGTCCCAAGAGTGTGCTGTGCCTCTACAGGATGAAACTAACTCAATAGACTCGCGAGCTTCCCCATTACATGTTCCAAAGAACAAGGCATCTCAATTTCCTTCCATGATCATCTAGCTTGACCTACATTCAAGATACTCACACGACTGTGCTTTTTTCTTTGTGACTTGTGCTGCCCAGATTACCAGCAATGACTATTACCCAGACGACAATTGTTATTATGAATACAGTGACAATTATAGCCTAGCAACAATTCCTAACTCTTGTTTCATGTGATTACCTCTATTTATTAGAATATGTCTGCTCATTGGTACCCTTAATTCCACTCTGCTGCAAATAGATTTACTTGGGACTGAGTAGAGAATTTACCAAGCCTATGGCCAAACTCCTACGTTCCATTCTTCCAAGGTATGATATGAGGAGTATCATAAGACTCAGACTTCTCAAATGTATGTCTTCCGTCAACCGCCTATGTTCATGAAAGTTTTGTCATAAGGGTTATTTGTTGCAGTTTAGTTATTACCTCTAGAAAGCTTTATAAAAATATAAATTATCAAGAAGCAGGAGTATGTAGTACTCTATGGATGCATATATAAATTTATGCTGAGATATACTGAAATACCAAATAAACATCATACTGGAAATATGAAAATATGAATTGGGAGCAAGTAGTGCTGTGATTTATTACCATGATTTGCACTGATTAAATTTCTAACCACTACTATCTCCTAATCCATCCCCCTTAAGTCTTGCCAAACTTCATCCTCTTATTATATCACTTTGCCCTCTATTTTGAGTTCAGCAAGAAATCCTATCCAATTAGGCCTACTTGAGTACAATTATTGCCATCTTGGAGGAAGTACCTGCCCACCTATGCCTTCTCTGTAAGTCCACTTTGCTCCTCATGGCACACACTCAGGACAGAATAGAGACTTTTCCCTTGGTGTCTTAATCCCACATGGAGTGCCATAGGCTATCATGAACCTGGGTCAATCAAATGGCTTTAATATACCAGCTGCCATGTTATATGAACTGTCTACCATTGCTTCCATACATCCATGTGTATTATCAGGAGGAGTAGGAGCCTCACTGCATATAGTGTAACACCTGCTTGGATGTGATTATGAATTTAGTTAAGGGTAAGATATAAGAAGACATATAACGGATTATTTTTATTTTTAATTTATTTATTTTTTAATTTTCCAGAGGACGTTGTGCTTGCCAGAGAAAGACAGAGAGAAAGAAAGTGAAAAAGCATCCTTTCTTCTCATAGGCAATGGTCATGCTACAATCCCTTCTCCATTTCTCTCTCCTTTTAGGCGGTAGATGCTCATGCATGTACACATGCCTGGTGTGTTTTTTAAGCCATTGGTTCTGCTACTCCAACAATGTGCTTGGCCATGTAGGGTGTAACTGCTTTATCTACCAGGTTATAGACTGGTCCAAAGAAGATATTTTGCTAGATATAAGAAAGAAGAAATCTGGAGCAAATGGCATTGCCTATACTGGCTTCTTCAGATAATTTATAGGTATATATGAGAAGCTTTCAGGGGTGAAAAGGAGCCCCCTGAAAGTGGAGTAAAATAGTAATGTAACCAATCTCACCATTCATTCATATCTGAAAGTGTAAGAGTATACTTTCTTACAAATATGTGATACTGTTGTTATTATGTTTTTAGAGATTTTTGCTATAGGGCACATGTGCCCGCCAGAGAGAAAGAGAATAAAAATCACCCCCCCATCCCACCCCACCCATCCCCACCTAGGGGGATGGCCAAACCACAACTCCTTTTTCATTCTCCTGTCACATGCCCAATGTGAGTTTTAAGTCACTGAGTCTGGGACTGGAACCACAGTCAGCCATGTGGGAGTCTAGCAACATAACCATTACACCATCTACTAGTCCCAAGATGTGATACTTTCTTCTTTCTTTTTTATTTTTATTTTATTTTTTTTGAGAGATAGCTATTTGCTATAAGGCATGTGAAACAGAGAGACAGAAAGAGACAGAGAGACAAAGAGACAGATGGCTACATTGCTATCCCTTCTCCTTCATTCTTCTCTCCTAAACTTGGGTTTGCACACACATGTGCTTGGCATGAGATTTAAGCCACCGGCTCCAGGACTTGAATGGTGGTCAACTACATGGGAGTCCAGTGATAAAATCGGCCATCTGCCCCAATATGCGATACTTTTAAGAGCTAGAATGAGAAGTTATAATAGTTGAGAACATTCCTCCAATGTGTGCTACCAGCTCATACAAGGTTTAAGAATACCAGAAAAACATTCAAATCCAGCTTTACTATGCTAGAACCTTTCCTGAGAGTATTTAAAAAATTACAGTAAGAGAAAAACAAAACCAAACCCCTCATTGAGTTTCTTGCATTCTTTTACCTGAAATCCTCCCTTTTCCCTCAAATTCTGAAGACCTAGGTATCTTAGGTGACTATAACTGAGAAGCTTTTGTAGCATCAAAATGTTTAATATTACTTTTATTTGTATATGAGTGTATACATGCATGGGGAGAAAGAAAGTTTGATTTTTAATTAAAAAATCTGAATTATGTTGCATTGCATCACATTCAAATACACAAGACAAAGAGTCATTCGAACACATTGCTTAGCTCCCAAAATGTGGCATTTCCAGGCCCATGGTAATCAATAGACAATAACATTGTAATTAGCAATATTCATTTACCTACAATCTTATTTATATACCTATTTTGATAAGAAAACAAAAGATTTTTTTAAATAGAAGAAATGCAAATTTAAGAATAAGGAATGTCATAAAAGCTACCAAATCAACAAAAAATTAATTCACATGATCTTATACATTTCTAATTACAACCAAATACAATGGTCCATGATTCACCATTCTTTCTTCTGTCTCCAGGACCTGAGGAAATTTAATTCTAAATTTAGTGAAATCTAGAAGTTAAATATTGAGTAACATTCTATGAAATATATTAGTGATATCATCCAGCTAACAAATATCAGATGGTCAAATTTGACTACCAATAAAGTTTACCATCAGACAGTTCCTAAAAGAAAAAATATCTGTATCTTCACTGACTTCATGCAGATGAGCCTGAAACAAATTATTTTGCAGAAATAAAGCACAAAGGAATAGGTTAAGAGGAAGTCCTGTAAATGATCATATGTTGTCTCTGATAAATTTCTTTACAAGGAAATAATATTATTGGCCCACAATAGGTAGCTACATCTAAAGTTTTCTTGCTTCTTTATTTTATTTTGAGAGGATTTTTTTGTTGTTGTTGCTGTTGTTTTTTGTTCGTTTTGTTTTATTTTGTTTTGTTTTTCTTGCTATAGGGCATGTACACTCTCTGGAAAGACAGAGAGAGACAGAAAACGAGAAATTACTCCCCAGGGCTTTGGCCTCATGGCAATCCCTTCTCCTCCATTCCCCTCTTAAGACTCAGGAGCTTGGCGTGCACACACACACACACACACACACACACACACACACTCACTCACCGGGTGTCAGCTTAAGCTGCCAGGTCTGGGACTTGAACCATGGTTGATTATGTTGAGAATCCAGTGATGTAACCATTATGCCATCTGCAGGTCCCAAGTTTCCTTGCTTCTATAAAAAAATAATGATCTGGCTTGTGGTTTGTAAAGGAGGATTATAGCATGCATTTGAGATGGAAAGTCCAGGAAACTTTTGGATATACAGGATTGAGTTTGTTTCATTGCTTGTCGATTCCTCAGATGCATCCAGGTGGGATTGCTGCTGTGGAGTTGCTGGCCACCGTACTAGCTCAGCCATCAGATACCAATCAATACAGCTCTTATCATAGGCAGTGGTTTAGTTTTTAATTAGAACACAGATGAGTGAATGCTAGAAGCCTGAAATATAAATTATTTGAGGATTATAAGTATGATAAAAATGAGCTTGCTAGGTACATAATTAACATCAAGGAGTGCCCATTTTTTAACCTGAATTTTGGGAGGCATTAGTAATGCCTGACACTCAGATGACTGCCAACCTTACTTGGTGGCTTCATCTTACGGATACCTAAGGCAAATTCAGACCATCTAGTACAAGAAGATGTGCCATCCCAAGGTACACCCAGCCCAACCAAAGATTTTTTTGTGTCATGTGGTCACAGGCTATAAGTGCTTTTTTTAGATCATTGTCTAACTTGTCTTTTGATAGTCAGTGTACCTTATCAGCCAGTAATTGTAAGAACCTAAAATTCCCTATGCTTCACTACCTAGGCATAATGATGTGGATTAAGAGGTGGAGTCCTCACTACTTACAAAGGCCCTCAAATGGATTAGAACGTGTTATTTTCCTGTGCAAATGGCTTAGGCCACTTTAAATACATTGTACTCATAATACCATGGACTTACCAGATCTTTCATTCCTGACCTCTAAGCACACTGCAAACAAAGTGCTTTCTCCATTTGGTAAAGAGGAAAGGGTGGGGCAAGCATAGTAAAATGGAAACTAGAATTTATAGTTCTCTTAAAGGGCTTTATAATTATAATTCTTATTTATATTATTCAAGTTTTTAAAATGCTATGCTAAGGAAAATGAGTTTAAAAATAGAATTATTTATATTAGTTGTCTAGTTGAAGCAAATTCACATGACAATTATTTAACATTTCTTCAGGTTTATTTTATTTTATTCTGTTTACAACCACCTAAGCTCATATAAAGACAATTGCTGAGTCATCTTTTTCAGGGAGCAATTACTGAACTACAACATACGAGGAGGACAAAAGTAGACAGAAGTCTACATTCCAAAATGAAGATAATAAAGCAGGAAGAAGGGATCTCACTTCCTGATGCTCTTTCTAAGAAGCTGGATAATGTATGTATTCTCTTATATATGCATATATATATATATATATATATGTGTGTATGTATGTATTTTTTCAAATACATATTGAAATCCTACTATATACCAAGTACTGTTTTAGTGATTGGTATCAACAACAAGAGAAGACAGAATTCCTGAAGAATTTGGAAGAATGAGGGCACAGGTCACAGCTTGGTGTCAGTCAATATTTAAAAAAAAGAGAAAGCACAAAAGGAGTTGGGAAAGGAGTAGTCAATGAGATAAGAGCAAAGCCAAGAAAATGTAGTATCATGGAAGCAAAGAAAATAGAGGCATAAAAAGAACAGAGAATATAACTCATTAGAAAGCTAGTGGTAGGGTGTAAAATAAAAAGAAAGGAGGCTATTGGATTTGGCAGCAATGTTAGATGTCACTGGTAACTATGATTAACACAGCCTCAATAAAAACGTACAAACCCTCACCCCCCAATTCGAATGGATTAAGAAGAAATTAGGAGGGGGAACCAGCAGTTAGCGTAATGGCTATGTCGCTGGACTCCCACGTAGTCGACCGCGGTTCGTGTCCCGGACCCGGTGGCTTAAAACTCACACCGGGCACGTGTGCGTGCGTGCCCAAGATCCCGAGAGGAGAATGGAGGA